>NC_090266.1:333539093-333746593 GCF_040414725.1 Anabrus simplex | reverse complement strand
CGACGGTCCGGAACATTATTATTATTATTATTATTATTATTATTATTATTAATATATGTTGCTGGAATGGCTGATGACAGGGAAAACCGGAGTATCCGGAGAAAAACCTGTCCCGCCCCCGTTTTGTCCAGCACGAATGTCACATGGAGTGACCGGGATTTGAACCACGGAACCCAGCTGTGAGAGGCCGGCGCGCTGCCGCCTGAGCAACGAAGGATCCCTATAAGTACATTAAGAACAGTAAAATCAATTGGTCTCACCTCCTTCTACACCCCATCGCCGTTAAGTTTATTTATCGCCCCCCCCCCCCCCAAAAATATTAAAAGGGCTTGTTTCTTTATGTTTAAAGGAGATTCCAAACACCAATGTTCACGTCTATTACCTTCAGTTTTGAGATATAAGTATCCCCATAAAAATAATTTACTTTCTTCACTTCATTTCACACTACCACCCCCCACCCCCTAAGTGAATTTTCCCGCAAAAAATTCTTGTTTCTTTAATAGTAAAGGATCTTCTAAATACCAATTATCACGACTCTAACTTCTTCAGTTTTTGATTTATGTGTCCTCATGAAAGGAATTCAACTCCTTTACACTCTCGCTCTCCAAGATGGTTCCCCCCCCCCAAAACGCGTTTTCCTTTGTTTTAAAGAAGATCCAAATACGAATTTTCACGTCTGTAACAACTTTAATTTTTATTAGATGTATGTATTCTCATACAATTAAGTCAATTAATTTTTCAATTCTTTCACCCCCCCCCCCTTCATTGGATTTTCCGAGTATACGTGTTTCTTTACTTTTAAAGCAGATTGCAAATATCAAATTTCACGTCTGTAAGTCTGTAACATCTTCATTTTTGAGATATCAGTAGCCTAATTAAAAGAATTCAACACCATTTTCAGTCACTTTTACCCCCCTCCTCCCAAGTGGTATTTCCGAAAAATGAAAATACACGCTTATTTATGTTTAATAGAGATAAAAAATACCATTTTTCACTTCTGTAACATGTTAGGTTTTTTTAGATATACTGTAAAAATTCTCATTTTAAAATTTCACCCCTTTTTAGTTCCCCTTAAGTGGAGTTTCCAAAAACAAATCACCTATGTTTCTTTACATTTACAGGAGATGGAAATTCTAAGTTCCCATGGAGGGAATTAGATTCTTTTCCACCAATAGAGCATATCAAAAATTAGATGGATGGCTTTTCCGGCGTTTGCTCTATTAACCAGCGTTTCGTCTTAGGTCTGACACTAGACTCTTCAGAGTGGGATGTGTCAGACCCTACCCACTGACGCTGGGGTGTATGCAGGTGAACTTATCAGAAGCAGGCATTAATTCCATTGTGGAGTTTTATCTCCCGTATGCAGTTATCAGACTGTGCTTCATTAATAAGCTTCTGATAAGTTCACCTGCATACACCCCAGCGTCAGTGGGTAGGGTCTGACACATCCCACTCTGAAGAGTCTAGTGTCAGACCTAAGACGAAACGCTGGTTAATAGAGCAAACGCCGGAAAAGCCATCCATCTAATTTTTTACAGGAGATTCCAAACACCCATGTTTTACGCCTGTAACATTTTACGTTTCCAAGATATTCTGTAGATATCGTCTTTCAAAAAATTCACCCCAATTTGTCACTCCTGTTTAACCGCCATTAATTGGATTTTCCAAAAACTAAAAAATACGTGTTTCTTTATTTTTAAAGGAGATCCCCTATACAAATTTTCAGTTCTGTAATATCTTTCGTTTCTGAGATATGTGTATCCTCATTAAAGGCATTCAACCCATTTTTCACCCTTTTACACCCCTCCTATTTGGATTTACAGGAAACCAAAAAATACGTGTTCCTTTTTTTCAAAGGAGATTCTAACTACCAATTTTTACATCTGTAAATTTTAAAGTTTTAAGATGTAGAGACACTCATTTTAAAAAATTCACCCCCCCCCCCCTTTCATCCCCAATATTTGGATTTTCCATAAACGAAAAAATACGTGTTTCTTTACTTTTAAATAGATCCCAAATACCAAATTTCAGGTCTGTAATATCTTCAGGTTCTGAAATATAAGTAGCCTCATTAAAGGCATTCAACCCATTATTCACACTTTTACACCCTTCCTATTGGGATTTTCCGAAAACAAAAGAATACATCTTTCTTTATTTTTAATGGAGATTCAGAATACCAATTTTTACATCTATAAACTTTAAAAGTTTTGAGATATAGATACACTCATTTTTAAAAATCACACTCTTTTCACCCCCCCCCCCCCATTAACTGGATATTCCAATAAAACAAAAATACGTGTTTCTTTACTTTTAAAGGAGATCCCAAACACCAATTTTCAGGTCTGTAATATCTTCAGGTTCTGAAATATAAGTAGACTCATGAAAGGCATTGGACCCCTTTTTCAACCTTTTCCACCCTTCCTATTAGGATTTTCCGAAAACAAAATATACGTGTTTCTTTAATTTTAAAGGAGATTCTAAATACCAATTTTCACATCTATAACCTTTAAAAGTATTGAGATATAGATACACTCACTTTAAAATATTACCCCTTTTCACCCCCCTTAATTGGATTTTCCAGAAACAAAAAGATATGTGTTTCTTCATTTTTAAAGGAGATCCCAAACACCAATTTTCAGGTCTGTAATATCTTCAGTTTCTGAGATATAAGTAGCATCATTAAAGGCATTCAACCCCCATTTCACCCCTTTTCACTCCTATTGCGATTTTCCGAAAACAAAAAATACGTGTTTCTTTATTTTTAATGGAGATTGTAAATACCAATTTTTACATCTGCAAACTGTAAAAGTTTGGAGATATAGATTCACTCATTTTAAAAATTCACCCCCTTTTCACCCTCCCATTAATTGGATTTTCCAAAAACAAAAAATACGTGTTTCTTTATTTTTAAAAGAGATCAAAAGTACAAATTTTCAGGTCTGTAATATCTTCAGTTTCTGAGATATAAGTACCGGTATCCTGATTAAAGGCATTCAACCCATTTTTCCCCATTTTCACCCTTTTTCACCCCTCCTATTGGGATTTTCTGAAAACAAAAAAATACGTGTTTCCTTATTTTTAAAGAAGATTCTAAATACCAATTTTTACATCTGTAAACTTTTAAAGTTTTGAGATATAGAAACACTCATTTTAAAATTTCATCCCCCCTTTTCACCCCCTTAGCGAAGGAATATCCAAAAATCCTCTCTTAGCGAGCACCTACATCTTAATATCAATATATCCCCAAAATTTCATTTCTTTATGTCCAGTAGTTTTGGCTCGGCGATGATGAATCAGTCAGTCAGTCAGTCAGTCAGTCAGGACAAGTTATTTTATATATATAGATTAAGAATCCAATGTTTGAATTCATTGTGAATAACTATTTCTGTGAAGAAACAACAGCATTATCCTACAAAGGAGGATGGTATGAGAGGAGCAAGCAAAATAAATTTGGACTTCTCAATTAATGGAAACAAAAAACTATACTTCAGAAGACATTATACAGACTATACAAAGTAAAGTAATGATGTTGTGGCTAAACTGACCTTGTACGTGTTCGCCATTGTATTTGACAGACAATTCGTGCAGACCTTCTTCGCGAGGGTCGTACTTGATGCTCACAGTTCCATCACGGTTGTCTTCGATAATAGGCTTGTCTACATTACCACTGGGCATCTTGACTTCAGCTGCAAAGGTAAAAGGTACCACATTTACAACTTGTTCAGTACAATTGAAGAAGGAAATTAACACAGATTAGAAGATACAACTGTATCAACACACTGAATCATACCAATATTCATTAATTAAAGGACATTGCAAGATTTCTTACAATGCTTTTCTAGAGGAATTGCATATTAAATTTTAACTTTGAAACATACACTCCAGAATACAAGCAAGAAAACTGAAATAAATAAATAAATAAATAAATAAATAAATAAATAAATAAATAAATAAATAAATAAATAAATAAATAAATTTATGTACAAGATATTCCTTGAATGTCTCTGCTAGGCAAAATGTTTACAGGCATTTTGAGTATTACTAACTGGAAACAGGAGATACGAATGTAGAACGAAATGCCAACCTTCAGAACTTCCCAGGGTTATTCTTGAATCTATCAGAATTTTACCATTAAATGACAGTAGGTTAAATAAGCTGTCACAAAGTAATCAACAAATCTTCAGCCTATTTCCAGTCATTTGACCAGGTCAGGAATGGAATGATGAAGCCCCCCCAACTAGCGGCAAGGATAGGAATTGTGCTGGCTGCCGAAGTCTGTTGCACTCCTCTAAGGCAATGATTAATGACTGACAGATGAAATGAAATGATACTGGAGAGTGTTGCTGGAATGAAATATGACAGGGAAAACCAGAGTTGTCACAAAGTTTGACTAGTGCCTAGTATTTTGATTTTGTAGAATTTCATGAAGGTCAGTAAGTAATTCTGAACTGATAAGGATTTTATATATTCAGAATTGTGCAACCCTGTGACAGCTCGCTTAGCCCTAGAATTCAAAGCCTTGTTATTTTTATGGCAAATACTTGGGAGCACAGCTTTATCTACTTGGCATTTTGCACCACATTTCTGTTCTATTCAGTAGCTTCCTACAATACCATGAGCTTTGTCAGTGTGCATGAGTTGTTAAGAGTGAGTCTGCTGATTTCAAAGTAAAGACTGTTGCATCGTAAATTTTAGGAAGATTTGCGACTATGCATGCTGAACTTGGCAAGGTAAGTGCTGTAACATAATTAAATTACAGTTTACTTGGGCATTCTTTTATGTTCACCCATGTATCATGTTCAAACTGTCACAGTCTGTTGGTTTTTATCACTTAACTCTTCCATCTTTAATTCCTTCTATGTTTTAATTTCTCTTTCCCTTTGTCTTCTGTGACACATTGCACATTTCAGCACACTGTATTCATTCTTTATCCTTCATTGTCACTGATTAGGTTTCAACTGCATATTATGTTATAAGCCTTGTACATTATTTCTTTGGCTTCCATCAGTATACCTTATCTACCACAGCAGATAGGAAACATTCCACCGAGCTCGATAGCTGCAGTCGCTTAAGTGCGGCCAGTACCCAGTATTCGGGAGATAGTAGGTTCGAACCCCACTGTCGGCAGCCCTGAAAATGGTTTTCCGTGGTTTCCCATTTTTCACTCTAGGCAAATGCTGGGGCTGTACCTTAATTAAGGCCACCATAAGAACTATCTGTGCCGGTGCGACAAAGCATCTAGCAAAAAAAAAAAAAAAAAAAGAAAACATTCCCAAGTTGTACTGTCCTATTTATTTCCATATCCACTCTTGAATTTTCCATTAATTCACTTCCTAGGAACTTCACAACCCCACAATTTCAGTAACTGTCTCTAAACTGTATTGCTCCCTTTCATTCCCTCCTTCCTTTAATCACTATTGTCTTGCTTCTATCCACATAATTCTCACTGCCCATTCTTCAAACTACCTACTCTTGTATTTCTCTCTTATACTTTCTCAAGTCACATATCAGTATTTAAAGTAATAAACTTCATGGTTGGGTTCCGTATTGAGTTAAGACTTAACTTAAAATGAATACAAGATTTATTGCTCCACCTTCTCAATACTTAAAATCATTTAGCGTTTATCAAAACATTACAATATGATAGTGTCCTGACATGCATACATACATACATACATACATACATACATACATGATTATAGACTGTTATGCCTTTCAACGTTCAGTCCGCAAGCCCTTATGAATTAACCAAATGCCTCCACATCCTTTATTTCCGACTAGCTTTGTGGCCTTGTTTAATTCCATACCTATTATCATAATATCATTAAAAATCAAGCATACCTCTACTTCTCTTCCATGACAGAGTCCATTATTCTGCTAGGTAACCATCGTTCAGCTCATATGACCTCACCACCAAAGCTAGATTTTTCTTTCTTTTTTACAATTGGCTTTACGTTGCACCGACACAGATAGGTCTTATGGCAACGATGGGACAGGAAAGGGCTAGGAGTGGAAAGGAAGCGGCTGTGGCCTTAAGGTACAGCCCCAGCATATACCTGGTGTGAAAATGGGAAACCACGGAAAACCATCTTCAGGGCTGCCGACAGTGGGGTTCGAACCCACTATCTCCCGAATACTGGATACTGGCCACACTTAAGCGACTGCAGCTATCGAGCTCGGTCCATGAAGATTTGCCTCCATACATGATGTCAGGACATCATTTTCCAATACAGATGGTCATCCTCAACCCTCCTTATCCTGAAGGCTTCTTTCTCCAAAGTGAAACTTCTCAAAGCATTCAGAAGTTCACTCTTCACTCCATGCTTGGGATTCATTATGATACATTTGTGTTGCATTTTGATCTAGTTTGACCTTGTGGTGTATGTTTTACTGGACATTCTCATAACTCTTGAGTGACTGCAGCATAAGTTATTAGTGTGTGTCAGTGGACAATGATTCCTGCTTTAACTTTTTTGATAAGGACTGCAATCAGATTAATTTTTTTTTTGCTAGGGGCTTTACGTCGCACCGACACAGATAGGTCTTATGGCGACAATGGGATAGGAAAGACCTAGGAGTTGGAAGGAAGCGGCCGTGGCCTTAATTAAGGTACAGCCCCAGCAATTGCCTGGTGTGAAAATGGGAAACCACGGAAAACCATCTTCAGGACTGCCGACAGTGGGATTCGAACCCCCTATCTCCCGGATGTGAATCAGATTAATAAAGGATGAGATGAAATACACCCAAAGAAGTAACAATTATTTACCAAACAACCTGGTAATTAGAATAGTACTTCATACAATACACTTTTGAGATTAGATCACTTGTTTTCCTGTCCAAAGGCACGTTTCTTCATTACATCACTGTATGTTTGGTCTATTACCAACTGCTTTTTGATATTTGTTTGCATTCGGCTTCAAAAGTTTTATTGCATGTTCATAGGTTGAATCATGGAAGCTGATCAATTATCTGCTAGTCTGTTCACTGTCCAGTATTTCATGACACACTTATTAATTTGAAGGAAAGAAATGTAAATTGGTTAGTGTATCAAGGTTATATGCACAAGTCCACTGATAATTTGTTTTATTTAAATATTACCCTCCCTTCTTCCATGCTCCTCTCTTCTCCCTCCTCCCTCTCCTTTAAAAAAATATACTTCTCCCTCTGGTACAACATTTGCCTGTATCAACCCAGTGTAATAACTAACATGATATGATGAGCTGAATGTGCAATGCTCGCTTCTTGTATTCAACTTGTTGGTCAGATCCTAACATAACAAAGCCAATAGCAAAAAATCTTCATGGCAAAGTCAGAGAACTGATCATTTCCAAATATCTTCTCACCATTGGTAAAGTGAAAATTGATTGAGATTTACTGCAAGCTTCTCCTTCACTATTGTAAGGAACCTATTCGACAGCATGGATGTTATTCAACATAACTGGCCTATGAGGCAGCATCTCCGATAGAAGACTACTCCACAGAAAGTTTCACCGACAGTTTGATGATCTGTGCAATGTCATAAGCAACCACCTTCTGCATGCAACTGAAAGCACCACCTGACACGCATACAACAACAAACCAACTGAACACACAGCAAACTATGCCACAAAGAGCCATCTTCAGTGAACAGAAAGAGCCTTACCCTCCGAGGTGTCGGCATAAAGAACTTATATCTTGAACTACAATAGTGTCAACTGACACCACTTTTTCATACATCTTAACAAGACCTGTAAAGGATTCAGACACTGCATACCAGAACATTCTTAGTTCAATGCGGGTTGATTTATTTCAGACATTGAATGACTCTTCAATTGCTGGCAGACCTGTGCAGCTGCTGATGAAAACAGTTTCCAATAACACTATGATATTTGCTGTATGTTCACACTCCAGACTGGTTATTTTGCAAACGGCTGGGTATGATACAAAGTGTGCGGATGATGCAAGTAAATAGAGCCGAGAACAAATTTTAAGCATTGATTTAGTCTACATTGAAAGTAACCTCTGTGTTCCTTGGCTCATCATCATACAGCAAACAGTTTTAATATACCTTTAGCTAATTAGCTAATTAGCAGCTACTACGACCAGCATAGTGAAAGAATTATTGTCGTCAAGATAGACACCAAACCAATGCCCACCACAATAGTGCAGGTCTATATGCCTACTAGTTCAGCGGATGATGAAGAAATCGAAAGAATATATGAGGAGATAGAAGATTTAATACAATATGTGAAAGGTGACAAGAATCTAATTGTGATGGGAGACTGGAATGCAGTGGTAGGCCAAGGAAGAGAAGATAGTACAGTAGGAGAATTTGGATTGGGACAAAGGAACGAAAGAGGAAGTCGGCTGGTGGAATTCTGCATGGATCATAATTTAGTCCTTGCCAATACTTGGTTCAAACACCACAAACGATGGCTTTATACGTGGACGAGACCTGGAGACAATGGAAGGTATCAAATAGACTCCATTATGATTAGGCAGAGATTCAGAAACTAGGTGTTGGATTGCAAAACTTTCCCAGGAGCAGACGTGGACTCTGACCACAACTTGTTGGTCATGAAATGCCATCTGAAGTTGAAGAAATTGAAGAAAGGAAAGAATGCAAAAAGATGGGATCTAGACAAGTTGAAAGAAAAGAGTGTGAGGGATTGTTTCAAGGAACATGTTGCACATGGCTAAATGAGAAGGCTGAAGGAAACACTATAGAGGAAGAGTGGAGAGCCATGAAAAATGCAGCAGGGCTGCTGAAGAAACGTTAGGAAGGAAGAAAAGATCAACTAAGAATCAGTGGATAACTCAGGAGATACTAGACCTGATTGATGAATGACGAAAATACAAGAATGCTAGAAATGAAGAGGGCAGAAAAGAATACAAGCGATTAAAGAATCAAGTGGATAGAAAGTGCAAGGTAGCTAAGGAAGAATGGCTGAAGGAGAAGTGCAAGGATGTCGAAAGTTGTATGGTTGTAGGAAAGGTAGATGCTGCATATAGGAAAATCAAGGAAACCTTTGGAGAAAGGAAATCTAGGTGTATGAATATTAAGAGCTCAGATGGAAAGCCACTTCTAGGGAAAGAAGACAAAGCAGAAAGATGGCAGGAGCATATCCAACAGTTGTATCAAGGTAAAGATGTAGATAATTTGGTTCTGGAACATGAAGAGGCTGTTGATGCTGATGAAATGGGAGACCCAATTTTGAGGTTAGAGTTTGACAGAGCTGTAAGTGACCTCAATAGAAACAAGGCACCTGGAATTGATGACATTCCCTCTGAATTACTGACTGCCTTAGGAGAAACCAGCATGGCAAGGTTATTTCATTTAGTGTGCAAGATGTATGAGACAGGAGAAGTCCCATCCGATTTTTGGAAGAATGTTGTTATACCTATTCCCAAGAAAGCCAGTGCTGACAGGTGTAAAAACTACCACACCATTAGTTTAGTATCTCATGCCTGCAAAATTTTAACACGTATTATTTACAGAAGAATGGAAAAACAAGTTGAAGCTGAGTTGGGAGAAGATCAATTTGGCTTCAGAAGAAATGTAGGAACACGTGAAGCAATCCTGACTTTACGTCTGATCTTAGAGGATCGAATCAAGAAGGACAGGCCCACGTACATGGCATTCGTAGATCTAGAAAAGGCATTCGATAATGTTGATTGGACCAAACTATTTATGATTCTGAAGATGATAGGGATCAGATACCGAGAACGGAGAATTATCCACAATCTGTATAAAAATCAGTCTGCAGTGATAAGAATCGAGGGCTTTGAAAAGAAGCAGCAATCCAGAAAGGAGTGAGGCAAGGCTGCAGTTTGTCCCCTCTCCTTTTCAGTGTTTACATAGAACAGGCAGTAAAGGAAATCAAAGAGAAATTTGGAAAGGGAATCACAGTCCAAGGAGAGGAAATCAAAACCTTGAGATTTGCCAATGATATTGTTATTTTATCTGAGACTGCAGAAGATCTCGAGAAGTTGCTGAATGAGATGTACAATATTATAGGTTAGGATCCACCTTTCAATACTCCGTAATAAGATGGTAAAAAGTAGTTACAACCTGTTTAATGGGACCGGTTTCAACACATTTTAAGTGTCATCATCAGCCAGTTTGCGAAGATCTTAAAACAACTAGCACATTGAATACAGGCAAAAAATTAACATTGTATCATAACGTAGCAATTCAGTAAATGTTCAAAACACAATAATCACAGTCAAGAGAGTGACTGTGATTATTGTGTTTTGAACATTTACTGAATTGCTACGTTATGATACAATGTTAATTTTTTGCCTGTATTCAATGTGCTAGTTGTTTTAAGATCTTCGCAAACTGGCTGATGATGACACTTAAAATGTGTTGAAACCGGTCCCATTAAACAGGTTGTAACTACTTTTTACCATCTTATTACGGAGTATTGAAAGGTGGATCCTAACCTATAATATTGTACATCTTATTTCTCTATTCAATACGGAACAATAATGAAGTTTTTAACTTTAAAAAAAAAAAAGTTGCTGAATAGTATGGAAGAAGTCTTGGGTAAGGAGTTCAAGATGAAAATAAGTAAGTCCAAAACAAAAGTAATGGAGTGCAGTCGAACGAAGGCAGGTGATGTAGGAAATATTAGATTAGGAAATGAAGTCTTAAAGGGAGTAGATGAATATTGTTACTTGGGTAGTAAAATAACTAACGATGGCAGAAGTAGGGAGGACATAAAATGCAGACTAGCACAAGCAAGGAAGAGCTTTCTTAAGAAAAGAAATTTGCTCACTTCAAACATTGATATTGGAATTAGAAAGATGTTTTTGAAGACTTTCGTGTGGAGAGTGGCATTGTATGGAAGTGAAACATGGACGATAACTAGCTCAGAACGAAAGAGAATAGAAGCTTTTGAAATGTGGTGTTACAGAAGAATGCTGAAGGTGAGATGGATAGATCAAATCACGAATGAAGAGATACTGAATCGAATTGGTGAGAGGAGATCGGTTTGGCTAAATTTGACGAGAAGAAGAGATAGAATGATAGGACACATCTTAAGACACCCAGGACTTGTTCCGTTGGTTTCTGAAGGAAGTGTAGGTGGTAAGAACGGCAGGGGTAGACCAAGGTATGAATATGACAAGCAGATTAGAGCAGATGTAGGATGCAATAGAAATGAAAAAGTTAGCACAGGATAGGGTGGCATGGAGCACTGCATCAAACCAGTCTATGGACTGATGACTCAAACAACAACAATTAGCAGTGAAGTACAGCCTTTTTAGTCTGGCCACTGAATGGTCATGGCAGTTCAGAGGGTCCCAGATTCGATTCCCAGCAGAGCTGAAGATTTTTAATTCCTGTGGCTCGAGGACTGGGCATTTGTGTTCATATGAATACACTTCTCTATATCTACATACAACATGCTACACTACTTGTGGTGGTGGCGATTGTTGTTTTAAAAGGAAGTACAGCTGGGTTACCATTCTCTCTTTACTCTAATCAGAGGAGGAAGAATGAAGGTATTGGCAAAAGAAAAATAAGGGCCACAATGAGGTCAGAAGAGAACAAGAGTTGGTGTAGGGAAGTTGGTTAGTAAAGATTCAAGCGAGGAGACTGACATAAGTAAGTAAAAGCAATACCAGATTTGGCTGAAGGCCCCATGATCGCCAGACCACTTTCCCGAATTGAGACTCCCGTCAACTTTTACAACAAGCAGGTGATATTGCGAATGCATTCTAATGCCCCCATCCACAGGGGACCAACCACTACAGAAACATGATAACTTATAATAAATATACAGCTCCATAAAAGGGCAGGTGTCAGGAAGGGCATTCAATAAATTGGAGGTTGAAGAAGAAGAAAAAGAAGTGAAGTAGCCTTAGCGAAGAAACACACAAGTGAATTTGAGTTGAAGGGTATTTCTATTTATTCCCAAGAAAGTAGAATGAAATAAACTGAAAGTTGCAGCCAAAGGTACACGAGTGGAAGGAAAAAAGAAAATATACTGAGCACCAGGAGATTTGTACGTTAGCAAATACAATAGGAAGGCAATTACTACATATGGTGAGACTTTCCAAAATTAGAAAGATGATACTAGACTGAAAATTACAATACTAATGAACTGTTCATCTTTATGTATTTTAGATGGAGCTGTGACAGCTTGCTCCTTGTGAGCATGTTACACGACATTCTTTAGTATTTTATTTCTTTTCACTAAAACAAACAGTATTTTCAATCCAAAAATATACATAACACTGTCAGGACCACTCAGTGGTGGAATTATTAGCAGCAAACATTTCTCCTGTTTTTAGGTTTACTGTTACATCATTCAACTAACAAGGAACAAACCCCAAAGGTACAAACAATACTGCATGAAATGTTTGTTTTATTAAATAGTCCGGCCCCTTGGCTGAATGGTCAGCGTCGAGGCCTTCAGTTCAGAGGGTATCGGGTTTGATTTCCGGTCGGGTCTAGTTAATTTATCTGACTCGGGGACTGGGTATGTGCGTTTCTCTCAACACACCCTCTTAATATTCACACAACACACCACACTACCAACAACCACAGTAACACACAATAGTGAATACATCTCTCCATATAGGGTTGGCATCAGCAAGGGCATCCACCGGTAAAACAGGGCCAAATCCACATATGCGACACAGATCACACCCACGATCCCACCAGGATATGAGAAAATGTGGCAGAAAAAGAAGAAGTATTATAAAGTTATTTCCAAATGATCAACACAAACACAAGATCATCCAATATCATAATACGTAAGTGCTGTTGCTGATAACTTTGAGCAAATTAAATATGATGGGAATAGAAATAGCCTATACATCATTCAAATGTGAGATGCAAGTCTAGCACTACTACAATAGTTCATAACATTAATAAGAAGAAGCCAGTTTCAGTACATGCAGCTTCACGACACTGAACATACTTTCATTCAAACCATTCACATCAGATAATGTGATATGGGTAGACAAAATGCCTGTTCAATAACACAGAACGATCTTTGATCGGATAGTCTAGGTTTCAAGTCAAAGTTAGTGTGTGTCTGGCCGAACATGTCGATTGGACGAGAAATGTGTGCTACATGCAGCCTTCATCAAATAAATAACAGATTTGTATAAACTTCCCAGATATTAATCTTTGGAATACAATGTAATATAATTCTAGCAACTATAGAGGAGAATTTATACTCTCACAGCTGACCTCACTTTCAACTCAATTTCCAATCCAGTAATGGCTACATACACATGTTGCATCACAATTGAAATCTATGCGACTGGTAGTGAGGACTGTATTGACTGTCTTGGATATTCAAAGGGGAGGAAGGCCACAAATGTCAATTTGATGGAGAGTAGCTAACAGACTCAGGATTTTTGGATAGCCTTATCAAATGGTTTGTCACAGGGAGGAGCCTGAAGTAGAGTACGATGCTTGTGAGGCAGATAGCAACTTTGTATGCTCCTCGGCTTATACTACACGCTGTACCATCCTACAGGCGATATGCATGCGTCATATGTAAGAAACAGTTCTAAGTACATCACAGTACAGCAGCTGTACACATCACTTCACAATGGCTTCAGGAAGTATGCATGTGCAAGTTGCATGAAAACAAATTATGTGCAAGAAGTGAATGTTTGCACAACGGAAAATATTGTAATATATGTCAGCTAAGCACTAAGCCCTAGGTGGGAAATGAGAGACCCCACTCCTTCAGCTAACGTCATGAGCGCAGGAGAGCCAAGAGCAGCTGACTTCCAACAGCTGTGCTGTAAAGACTAGATGGCGATATACGGAGTCAGGGTGCAAGCAAAGCCACAGTAATGTATCTGCCTGGGTATATATTATGTTTACGCAATACAATCGTACAGTTGTAGTTTGTTATTCACTGTTTATACTGTATTCCTAAACAAGTGGTTTTGTTGGCCTGCAGTATTTCTATGAGTACAGGTAGTAGGCAAAGGAGTATTTAGTTATCACATGTCAAAATAACTAATTATGTTTCCTATGCATAACCTGGTGAAATTAATATAATTAAACACATTTAGCACAAGGCCTTTGTACACAAAAGCCATGATGATGTTTCTTGTTCAAAGGGGCCTAACATCTAGGTCATCGGTCCCCAATGGTAAGAGATGAACCAAAATGGAATGACCGAGCTCGATAGCTGCCAGTGCGGGCAGTACCCAGTATTCGGGAGATAGTGGGTTCGAACCCCACTGGCGGCAGCCCTGAAGATGGTTTCCCATGGTTTCCCATTTTCACACCAGGCAAAAATGCGCCGTACCATAATTAAGGCCACGGCCCTTTCCTTCCCAGTCCTAGCCCTTCCCTGTCCCATCGTCGCCATAAGACATATCTGTGTCGGTGCGACGTAAAGCCAATAGCAAAATGAAATGATAATTTAAAAATTAAAATTTACTCACTGAATAGAATTTAAAAGATAGGTATGAAGAAAACAATTGTGAATTTAAAATAATCAGTGGATCTAATTTGCAATGCCTCACTTTATTATAAAATGATTTAAAATTAGATTAAAATGTATAAAATGGAATAAGGCATTGTCTTTGAAAATAAATCACATATTCTTAATCAAATTAAAAGTTTTAAAAAGCACATTAAAAGTACACAAAGACAGACTAAAACGAGTCAATAGAATGAAAATATAGTTGACAGTAAAATAATAATTAAAAACAACAGATAATTCACTTGTATATAAGATAAAACAAGCCAATATCCTTCATAAAATGGATGACTAGGTCTGCTGACTGCTTGTCATTTCAGAAAATGAGGGAGAAGTTACTCTGAAGTTTTAGACTCTACGGCGCAGATCAGCCAGGTCTGCGCACTCTGTAAGAATGTGTATTACGGTCAGATAACCGCCACAAGTGAACACAAGGGGGTGGGGGTTGAGTGGGTGTCTTCACCCTTCGGTAAATAGAGTGCATTGTTATAATATGGCCGATCCAAAGACGACATAATACCACTGCTTCTCTCCGAGATCTCCAGAGGGAAGCCCTCCATACCTTCGTACTTCTTTTAATCATTCTCAGCTAATTTGAAAGAGGGGTGGCCTGCCACCCAATCTCCCAATGGGACACCACCAAATGTCTCAGCTGAGAACGAATATCACTGGCTGGAATATTGTAAGGCAATGGGGGCAATGCAACCACCTCCTTGGCAGCCCTATCAGCTACCTCGTTTCCCGCTACACCCATGTTGCTTGGGAGCCACTAATTCATGATTCTGGTGCTAGCACTCCAAAACCCAACCAGCAGGTCCTGGATCTGCTGCACCACAGGGTGCCGAGGGAAATGTGCATCAATAGATTGTAACAAGCTCAAGGAGTCTGTACACAGCAGGAAGTGCCAATGTCCATTGGACAGCACATACTGCAGAGCTCCAAGGATAGCATAGAGCTCTACTGTGTACACACTACATGTATCTGGTTGAGGAAAAAGAAACCTCATATTATCAACAATGAAGGCACAGCCTATATTTGCTTCTGACCTCAAACCATCCGTGTAAACAACTACTGAATCTGGATACCGGCCAATACCGGACAGGAAGAGCCTCCAATAAATGGAGGGGTCCATGTTCTCTTTTCGACCGGCTCCGTTGCTTGTGGATAAGCAGCGTACAGCCGACTGTTTCCATTGTGCAGTATGCAAGGATAGCATGGGTGAGGTGGCATCTGTCGCAAATTCACAGCTTAGGACAATAGCATTTCTTGGCGCCTCAGGTGTAGAGGCAGCACACCACATTCAGCGAGAAGGCTACCAAAGGGGCTTGTACAGAAAGCTCCCGTTGCCACCTAACTATGCTGTAGTGGATGCTATTCAGTTTCAAGATGACTTTTTGCCTTGCAAATCCATTTGCAGCACTACCTTACTCTTTAACATATATAAAATATGTGCCCTTTAAAATTGTAGGAGCACTGTGCGGTCTGCCACCCAAGTAGTGCCGCTACGAAATTTCAAAATATTCAATTTCTTGGCACATTCACTTTTAAATGATGCACGTATGGCTCCCATGTCAATTTACTATTGAAAAAGAGTCCCAAAAATCAATATGTGTCAATTACAGAATGAGCGACCCCTCTATATAGAGCTCAGGATGGGGGTGAAGAGTGCACTTCCAGCAGAAGTGAACAATTGAGGTCTTTGCAGTTGAAAACCGAAAGCCATATTGTCACTGTTCCACTCTCTTAATAGCTTGCCGTAATTGTCGCCCTACGACTGCCATACCTTGTGAGGTATAATGCAGAGCGAAATAGTCTACATATAGTAATGGTATTACTGCTGAACAAGTAGTAGCGACAATACTGTTCATGGCAATCGCAAACAGAGTGACACTGAGAACCAATCCCCGTGGTACTCCATTTTCCTGAACATGATATTGAGAATATGCCCTCCTACTCAGACAGGGAATAGACAGAGGGGAAAAAAAATTTCTATAAAAACCAGAAAGTTACTTTGGAATTTCCACTGATGCAGGATTGAAAGGATGCAATATTGCCATGTGATGTTGTAGGCCTTTTCTAAATCAAAGAAAACAGCCACCAAATGCTGTTTTCAGAGAAATGCGTTTTGGAGAAAATTCTCCAGGCGTACCAAGTGGCCAGTGGTGCAGCGGGCAGCTCGAAAACCACACTGGTACTCTGTCAAAAGTCCTCTTTTCTCCAAGCTCCACACAAGTCTGCATTTCACCATTCTCTCAAACAGATTACACACAAAAAGTTACTGAAAAACATAGGTCTGTAACTGCCTGCATACTTAGGATCCTTGTCAAGCTTGAGGAAAGGAATTAGTAATCCCTCTCACCACTGTGACGGAAACTCACACTCTATCCAAATTCGGATAAACACCCCAAGAAGATGTAAGCGGCTATCCTCACCGAGATCTTTCAACATCTGGTTATAGACAATATCTAGGAGTTGTGTCCTTGCAAAGCATCAAGGCAATGCGGAATTCCCCACTCCGTGAAGGACATGTTCAAGTTTTCTGAAGCTTGAGTGGCAAAACTAAGATAATTACATTCTGCCTCCCACTTGAGAACCAGGAAATCACATTTGCGAAGTGACTTGGCAGATGGTTAGCGACTGTGGATTGATCAGTGACGATACTTTCTGCAATGGAAATTCCCGGTACTGAGGATGGTCCTTGTACTCTTGAAATACATCGAAGTTTAGTCCACACGTGAGACGACAGTGTATGCGACGTCATGGACGACACATCTGTCCATAAAGCTTTCTTACTCTTTGAATTATAAGAATTTCATTTGGTCCGTATTGAACTGAGATTACAATTAATTTAAAACTATATTGTGGTTCCACATATTCAATACAAGAAAACTTAATAATGCAAGGTTACATTAGAAGTCAATCACGATTGGGACCGGTTTCAACCTCTAGTCAGGGCCATCTTCAGCCTGTCGTTCAAAAGGTGCTAGGTAAAACTTCACTGGCAAATAACAAGAGTGCATAGAAAACAAACTTTTCACATAACGAAAGTTCAAAAACACATAAGAAAGATGCACTGAGTTTCAAAGGACTTTTAAATTTTTCAAAAAAAAAAAATCACTGGCAAATAAAAGATGTAGAAAACAAACGTTTTCACAAGACGAAAGTTCAATATCACATGAAAAAAGATGCACTGGGTATTCAAAGGTCTTATAAATCTTGATGTGGAGATAAATAATTATCTCGATGTTGGATCTTGTAGTCATATGTTTTACAGGTTAAGAAAATAAATAGCTGGTTGTTATTGTTTTTACGTAGAAAAGATGAAGTTAAGCACCAGTGAGAAGAGAAATAAGTGCAGAATTGGAACAATAGCGTATCACAGAAGACGACTGAAGGTCTCGTTTAATGAATGCTCAAAGAGTTCTTAAGGCGGCGAAGTTGTCAATCTGAAGGTCAAGTCGTTCTGAATCATATTTTAGAAACACAATGCGATCGTTATTATGAACAAAGAAATTAACACTGCAGCTTCTACACTTCTACTTCTCAACAACATTTGACTCTCATATTAAATTTACTCTCAAATCCAAAACTAACAAAGCTATAAATTTTTTAGATTTAACTATCAACAGACATCCTTCCTCTTTATCATACAAAATCTTTAGAAAACCAACACAAACAGCAACTACTATCAGACAAGATTCTACGCACCCTCAAGCACATAAACGTGCAACTTACAATAGCTTAAAATTGCGTGCCTTTAATATACCAATGTCTAACAATGATTTAAAAAATGAATTGAATACTATGTGTGCTATTGCTAAATCTAAAGGCTATAACAATTTCTTCATAGATCGAATAATTAATAAATTCAAACACCGTCCCAAGACCACCTTAACAAAAGAAAACCGAGCTCGATAGCTGCAGTCGCTTAAGTGCGGCCGGTATCCAGTAATCGGGAGGTAGTGGGTTCGAATCCCACTGTCGGCAGCCCTGAAGATGGTTTTCCGTGGTTTCTCATTTTCACACCAGGCAAATGCCGGGGCTGTACCTTAATTAATGCCATGGCCGCTTCCTTTCCATTCCTAGGCCTTTCCTATCCCATCGTCGCCATAAGACCTATCTTTGTCGGTGCGACATAAAGCAAAAAAACACCACAACTCGGCATTTTCCACATTAACTTTTAACAAAGATGTTTATGAAGTTACTAACATCTTCAAAAAACAATGTTAAAACATCTTTCAAAACCAACAACAGGAATATTGACCTCTTATATAATTCTACCTCGGTCAACAAATCTAATGTTTTTTTCAAAATCAGGAGTTTACGGATTTAAATGCAACAACTGCAATTCCTCGTATATACGCCCAACCGGACGTAACTTTAATATTAGATACTAGCAACTATCCGCGGCTTAGCTCGCGTGGATTCCCTAATTTGATCAAAGTAATCGTTTCTCGGCATTTTACTAAGACATTATCTCAAAATTCCTAAAGTATAAAAACTCACCGAAAAATTGAGTTTCATTTACCCCAGAAATTCTTTGTAAACCATGTCTGTGGTATTACCTTTTGGGGCTAAGACGACCATGCAACATAGAACTGTACATGTGAGAAACAGTCTTCTCTCAAGTCGAAAAATTAAATACATGTTTCTCTATTTTTGAAGGAGATTCCAAATACCTATTCCCACATCTGCAACATCTTCACTTTTTGAAATATACATAAGCATCCCCATAAAAAGAATTCAACCCCTTGATCAGTCCTTCCCCCACCCCCCACCCCCATGTAAGTGTATTTTCCAAAAACAAAAATACATGTTTCTTTCTATTTAAAGGAGATTTCAACTACCAATTTTCACGTGTGTTAAATCTTCAGTTTTTAAGATATAAGTATCCCCATATAATATAATTAAACTATTTTTCACTTCTTTTCACCCCCCCCCCCCCCCCCCCGTTAAGTGCCTTCTCAGAAAACAAATAGGTACATGTTCCTGTATTTTTAAAGGACTTTTCAAATACTAAGTTTCTTGCCTCTAACATGTTAAGTTTTTGACATATAATGTAGATATACTGTTACTCATTATAAAATTCACCCGCTTTTCCAATTCTTTTCAACCACTTAACTGGATTTTCCAAAAACAAAAATATGTGTTTCATTATTTTTAAAGGAGTTTCCAAATACCAGTTTTCATGTCTGTACGTCTGTAACACCTTCAGTTTTTAAGATAAATGTATACTCATAAGAATAATTCAAATTCTTCTTCTTGACTTCTTTCAACCCCTCAATCAATCAATCAATCAATCAATCAATCAATCAATCAATCAATCAATCACTACTGATCTGCATTTAGGGCAGTCGCCCAGGTGGCAGATTCCCTATCTGTTGTTTTCCAACCCTTTTCTTAAATGATCACAAAAAAAAATTGGAAAATTATTGAACCTCTCCCTTAGTAAGTTATTCCAATCCCTAACTCCCCTTCCTATAAATGAATATTTGCCCCAATTTGTCCTCTTGAATTCCAATTTTATCTTCATATTGTTATATTTCTTACTTTTAAAGACACCACTCAAACTTATTCGTCTAATGATGTCCTCCCACGCCATCTCTCCACCGACAGCTAGGAACATACCACTTATTGCAGGTTATAAATTTCATTTTTTTGTCCGTATTGAAGATCTACTTGTGATACAAATTCTTATAATTTTGTTAAATACAATAATTATTGTATTATAAGAATTTGTATCACATACCACTTAATCGAGCAGCTCGTCTCCTTTCTCCCAAGTCTTCCCAGCCCAAACTTCGCAACATTTTGGTAACTCTACTCTTTTGTCGGAAATCACCCAGAACAAATCGAGCTGCTTTTCTTTGGATTTTTTCCAGTTCTTGAATCAAGTAATCCTGGTGAGGGTTCCACACACTGGAACCATACTTTAGTTGGGGTCTTACCAGAGACTTACATGCCCTCTTCTTTACATCCTTACTACAACCCCTAAATACCCTCATAATCATGTGCAGAGATCTGTACCCTTTATTAACAATCATATTTATGTGATTACCCCAATGAAGGTCTTTTTTATATTAACACCTACGTACTTACAATGATCCCCAAAAGGAACTTTCACCCAATCAATGCAGTAATTAAAACTAAGAGGAATTTTCCTATTTGTGAAACTCACAACCTGACTTTTAACCCCCTTTATCATCATATCATTGCCCACCGTCCATCTCACAACACTATCGAGGTCACCCTGCAGCCGCACACAATCATGTAACTTATTTATTACTCTGTACAGAATAACATCATCTGTAAACAGCCTTATCTCTCATTCCACTTCTTTACACATATCATTGATATACATAAGAAAAAGGTCCAATAATACTCCCTTGAGGAATTCCCCTCTTAATTATTACAGGGTCAGAAAGCTTCGCCTACTCTAATTCTCTGAGTTCACACCAGGCAAATGCTGGGGCTGTACCTTAATTAAGGCCACGGCCGCTTCCTTCCCACTCCTAGCCCTTTCCTGTCCCATCGTCGCCGTAAGACCTATCTGTGTCGGTGCGACGTAAAGCAAAAAAAAAAAAAATCTCTGAGTTCTATTTTCTATAAATATAGCCACCCATTCAGTCACTCTTTTTTCTAGTCCAATAGCACTCATTTTTGCCTGTAGTCTTCCATGATCTACCCTGTCAAATGCCTTAGATAGGTCAATCGAAATGCAGTCCATTTGGCCTCCTGAATCCAGAATATCTGTTATATCTTGCTGAAATCCTACAAGCTGAGCTTCAGTGGAATAACCTTTCCTAAACCCAAACTGCCTTCTGTCAAACCAGTTATTAATTTTGCAAACATGTCTAACATAATTAGAAAGAATGCTTTCCCAAAGCTTACATGCAATGCATGTCAAACTGAATGGCCTGTAATTTTCAGCTTTATGTCTATCACTCTTTCCTTTATACACAGGGGCTACTATAGCAACTCTCAATTCATTTGGTATAGCTCCTTCAACCAAACAATAATCAAATAAGTATTTCATATATAGTACTATATCCCAACCCATTGCCTTTAGTATATCCCCAGAAATCTTATCAATTCCAGCTGCTTTTCTAGTTTTCAAATTTTGTATCTTACTGTAAATGTCATTGTTATCATAGGTAAATTTTAATACTTCTTTAGTATTACTCACCTCCCCTATCTGGACATTATCCTTGTAACCAACAATCTTTACATACTGCTGACTGAATATTTCTGCCTTTTGAAGATCCTCGCATACACACTCCCCTTGTTCATTAATGATTCCTGGAATTCCCTTCTTTGAACCTGTTTCTGCCTTAAAGTACCTACACATACCCTTCCATTTTTCACTAAAATTTGTATGACCACCAATTATGCTTGCCATCATGTTATCCTTAGCTGACTTCTTTGCTAGATTCAATTTCCTAGTAATTTCCTTCAATTTTACCTTACTTCCATAGCCATTTCTAACCATTTCTTTCCAACCTGCACCTCCTTTTTAGTCTCTTTACTTCTCTGTCATAATATAGTGGATATTTACCATTCCTTACCACCTTTAAAGATACAAACCTATTTTCACATTCTTCAACAATCGCTTTAAACCCATCCCAGAGTCTGTTTACATTTTTATTTACCATTTTCCAGCGATCAGCCTCATGTCGGTAGATTTATTGGCACGTAAAAGAAAACCCGCGGGACAAAATTCCGGCACCTCGAAGTCTCCGGAAACTGTAAAAGTAGTTAGTGGGACGTAAAACAAATAACATTATTATTATTATTATTATTATTAACAGAATGGGTAGTGCCACGGCGTAGGGTGCCATCGTCTGATATCTCCCACCTGTTAGAAGTCACCGGAGCACTAACGGTGCAGCGATCCATCCAAGGACCGAATGTACTCCCCTTCTAGGATCAGTTCCAGAACCCCATATTCCAATAGGATAATATCTGCTCGCGTACAGCACGGGTGTGTAGCAAAGGCCTTCGTGTTGTCGACACACCTCCTTGGCCGGCATGGTTCTCAGAACCAAAACAGTCGCTCATTGAGCATGTTTTAAGTTAGCATCGAATGCGAAGGATCTGGAACATTAATTGCCATAATGGCTGTGGCACAATCCCACTCACCCCCACCCTTTTCCGGGGCTCCACTACCCACCCACCCAGTTCTTTCGCCGACTTCGTGAAGCAAGTCGCAAAGTCGCGAATTTTGTGGCCTGTAAGCCGATACCGGTTTTGAGAGCCGTATCTCAGTAAGTGCTTTCCCCTGCTTGCATTAATTGTGTGTGGAGTATGGGTTCAATGCTGACGTGAAGTCATAGCTGGTCAGTGCATGGCCTGGCGCTAAACGCAGGTGTTAACGCAGGATGACTTTTGGCCTCTTGTGTTTGAGGCCATCGGTCTCGTAATTGCCTAGCTGGTTGACAAGCGGGTTGCCTACGTTAGGCAGTCGCTTGCAGAGTTGCCAGCCATGAGCCTCGGTCTTTCCTCCAGAGTGAAAATGTGACATTCGTCATGAATGTCGGCATTTCTTGTGTACCAATCAGTCCCCGAAATAAGGCGAAGTGCCCGTTTTTAGACGACTTGCACCTTACACAGGTTGCTATTTGCGGCAATGCATACTCGAGTAGCGGCCTAATCATCTTGTTTTCAGTGGAGAGGCTATTGTTAGCGTTAAGTAATGGGAACTCTTTTGTGGGCTATGGACGAAATTTGAGATATATGCTGGCGAGACGCCAGTCCTCGGTCTAGGGTTACCCCCAGGTACTTTGAGGTTGGGGACCATCTGATGACCACGCCAAAGAAGTTCAGACCGCCTTCAACTCTTGAAGTACGCTTAGTGAAGAGAGAGGCTGTCCTGCTGCCTCCACTTTCGAACCTTGGTTCGAACAGTGGAGAATCTAATTCAACGTAACTAAGACTCACGCTACACTCTTTGCTTCCAAGTCCAACTGTATCACCGTACGTCTCCCTGCTTTGGGCTATATGACACTTTTTTTTTTTTTGCTTTAAGTCGCACCGACACAGATAGGTCTTATGGCGACGATGGGACAGGAAAGGCCTAGGAATGGGAAGTAAGCAGCCGTGGCCTTCATTAAGGTGATGTGAAAATGGGAAACCATGGAAAACCATCTTCAGGGCTGCCGACAGTGGGGTTCGAACCCACTATCTCCCGGATGCGAGCTCACAGCTGCGCGCCCCTAACCGCACAGCCAACTCGCCCGGTATATGACACCTTACCAAATGCTTTGAGGTTTCACTGCAACACATGTTTGTTGAGGTCTAATACTGCAATGCGTTCTTTACGTTATCATCGCCTGTACCCGTGCCCAGTTGCATGCCATTGAACAGGTAGTTGCTTCGGGACGAGAGTTATATTTTATTTCTTACAAGTGATTGTATCAGTATAAGGTTGGCAACAGCATTAAACCTTATTCTTCTAAGCACATTCAGTGTCTGATAACTATGAATTTTTTGAACGACCAAGGCCAAATAACCCTCAACGATTTTCGTACAGCAAGAAAGACTTAAATGGACCAAAGTCGCCGAGTGAGTTGGATAATCGGCATGAGTCGTGCAACTGTCAGTATGCATTCGGAAAACTGTGTGTTCGAACTCCGCTGTCAGCAACCCTGAAAGTAGCTTTCTGTGGTTTCTCTTTTCACACTAGACAAGAGTAGGGGCTTTGCCTTGATTAAAGACACAGACGCTACCTTCCCAGTCCTAACATCAGTTTGCCCACTGTCGCTGAGAAGGTAAAAAAAAAAGGATCTAAGAATAAAATTCGTCTGGTAGTCACGAAATTAATGTGCTTAGGGGAATAATATTTAATGATGTTGACAGCACATGGGAGAATAGAACCAGAATAAACAGAAGTGGGGGTTCTGGCGACACAAACTGATTAAATCCAGTTTGATGAGAAAAGAGAATGTAAGAGCATATCATAACTTAAAACATCTTAATACAATTATTTTGAGGACAATTAGATTACTACTACTACTACCACCGGCCCCGTGGTGTAGAGGTAGCGTGCCTGCCTCTTACCCGGAGGCCCTGATTCCCGGTCAGGTCAGGGATTTTTACCTGGACCTGAGGGCTGGTTCGAGGTCCACTCGGCCTACGTGATAAGAATTGAGGAGCTATCTGACGGCCCCGGTCTATAAAGCCAAGAATAACGGCCGAGAGGATTCGTCGTGCTGACCACACGACACCACCTAATCTGCAGCCCTTCGGGCTGAGCAGCGGTCTCTTGGTTCAGGGCCGTAGTGGGGGGTTACTACTACTTCCCACAAGGTGTGGGATCGCGGATGCGAACATTACCCTTCCTGACGCCAACCCTATATGGAGGGATGTAGGCCTAATCACTATTCCGTGTTTCTGTGGTGGTTTTAGTGGGGTGTGTTGTCTGAATATGAAGAGGAGTGCCTTGGGACAAACACAAACAATCAGTCCCCGAACCAGAAGAATTAATCACACGCGATTAAAATCCCCGACCCGGCCGGGAATCGAACCCGGGACCCTGTGAACCGATGGCCTCGACGCTGATCATTCAGCGAAGGAGTCGGACAGGATTAGACTATTATTATTATTATTATTATTATTATTATTATTATTATTATTATTATTCAACTTCGCTAATCGGCCAACTAGGGACCACGATAAGCCTCACTTTACATTCTGGCATTTGTTCATTTTTCGCTTGATCCACATCGTCTTCATTAGTTCACTGTGTTTAGCACGGCATTCTTCTGTCCACTTAGCACCAGTTGCCCGTTTTTCGTCCCGGAAGGTTCCAAAAGTCTTGATGGCTGCTCTGAAAAGATTTCGGTCGTGTGCATCTTCTATTTGTAGGCCCAGATAAGATCTTTCTTGACATTAACGTACCATGGCATTGCCGTTTTTTGTTTTGAGTCAAATATACTGCAGATACGTTTTGTCCATCGAGAGTCGATCATCCGTCGCATATGGTGTGTAGGAACTTTCTTTCTTTCCTCTCTAAATCTGCAAGCAAACATTTCTCGGACAGGATTAGGCATTCAGATGCATACAGCGATACTAGTTTGATGACATTGTTGTAGTGACGAATTTTTGTGTTCAGGGAAAAGCACTTTTTGTTGTATATGTTGCGGGTGGTTTGGAAACTGACTTCCATTCTCTTGATTCTTGCTGCTAAGGCCCCTTTGTCAAGTCAATTATGCTGGATCCATTCCCCAAGGTATTTAAATTTACTAACGCGGTTTATCGTTCCATATTTGGTGTTTAGTTGTGCGGTATCATCTTTGATATTCGACATTACTTCTGTATTTTGAAAGGAAATTTGTAAACCTGTTTGTTCTGCTACTTCCTTCAACACATTGATCTGTTCTGTTGCACTTTCGCAATTTTCTGTCATCAGGGCTCCGTTTTCCTTTGTTCCAATCCTTAAGGGTTTGTAAAGGTTTCTTTCTTTTAACGCCCTTCGGCACTCCTGTATTACCTTCTCAAGTACGCAGATGAACAAGAGATGTGACAGCCCATCTCCCTGTCGAACGCCTCTCTTGATCTCAAAGGGTTCAGAGAGACATCCTTGGAATTTTACTTTGGATTTGGTATTAGTTAGTGTTGCCCTTATCACCAGCAGTTTCTCATCGACTCCCATTTCTGCACTGATGTTAAGCAACACATCACGGTCGATGAAGTCGTATGCTTTCCTGAAGTCTACAAATGTAGATAGGCCTACATAGGTTACCTCTCGGCATATGGTATCTTATTATGGTTTTTAGGTCAAATATTTGTTCTGCACTTGGATCGGCCTTTCCGAAAACCTGCTTGGCATTCCCCGAGTTTGTGTTCAACTTGCTGTTCTAGTCTTTCAATGATGGATTGTGACAGGATCTTGTAGGCTACTGACAGAAGAGAAATACCACGGTAACTGTTCACATCTCTTATATTTCCTTTCTTGTGCAAAGGATGGATCAAAGCTAGCTTCCAGTCCTCTGGAGGTTGTTCTTTTTCCTATGTATCTACAACGGTTTGGTGTAGGATGTTGTCAATTGCTTCTTCCAGGGCATGTGTCCACAGTTCCGCAATCATGGAGTCTTCACCAGGAGCCTTGTTATTTTTCAGTCTCTATGTGGCATTTGATTTCATCGCGATTTGGTGGAGAAGATGACAGGTTTTGGCTCACTGGTTTGTTTGTTTTGATGGGGTTAGCTAGTTTTTCAGAGTTTAGAAAGTCGTTAAAATACTTGGCTACGATTTCGCAGTTTTCTTCATTCGGTGTTGCAAGAGTTCCATCTTTCCTTAGTACGCAAAGGGAAGGTGCCTTGTATCCTTGTACCTTCTTTTTAAAATTCCTGGAGTATTCACGGGTCTCACCTCTATGAAAGTCTTGTTCTCTCTTGTCCAGTAGTTCCTTTTCATACTTGTGTTTCTCACTGCGTATTATTTTTGCTGTTTGTGCTTGTGTTTTGTACATTTTCCAATCTTCTTTTTTCGAGGTGTAATACTTTTTCCGGGCATTCGAACGATCCCCTCAGGTCTTCTCGCAGTTATCGTTCCACCACGTGTGCTTCTTCCTCTTCTTGATTTCGGCCACTCCTGTTGTAGCTTGTATCATCTGCTTTCTCGTGCTGTTTAGTCTTTCCACTGGTTGGACAAGTTCTTTGAATTCATTCTCTCTTTCTCTGAGCTTTTGTGTGTCAAAGCGAATTATGGTACGTTCGTTCTTATTTTTGTTGTGGGATTGGCCGAAACCGTATTACTGATGCGTAGTGATCTGAGTCTATGTTTATTCCCTTTTTCATGGTAACGTTAATGATTTCCGGACTGTATCTTCGATATATAGCAACAGGGTCTATTTGGAATTCTCCTACTGTTTTGTTTGGGCATCTCCATGTCGTCTGTTTTCTTGGTAAGTGACGAAAGTGTGTTGACATCAGTTGGAGTTTATGGTTATGTGGCGTTCTCCATTCTTGTTGGTTCTTTTGTGTGCTGTGTAGAGCCCAACAACTTTCCTGTGTTTCCGTTCACGTGCCACCTGTGCATTAAAATCGCCCATTAGGATCCTGACGTGGTGTTACGGGATTTTCGCTAATATGGCATCCAGGAGGTTCCTGAATCTATCTGTGTCTTCCAGGTCTTTTTAGTTTTGTTCATTAGTTGCAGCATGTGCATTTCCTAGCGTATATGTTTTATTTGCACAACGCAGGGATAGTAGGTATAACCTATCATTAACAGTTTCTAAATTTGAGACTGATCTACTAAGGATTCTGGTGTTTACAGCAAAAGCTGTACCGAAGATAGGGGTGTTTTTCATTACTCTCTTAAGGAATTTGTTCTTGAAGAACCGGTACCCTTCAGACTCAAACGTATCTTCGTCAGTGAAGCGAGTTTCTTCCAGAACCATTACTGCGATTTCATTTTCGTGGAGGACATGGGTCAGATGTTTCATCTTACCAGTTTGTATTAGACTGTTTATGTTGAACGTTGCCAAAAAAGCCTTAGATATGGGTTTCAGCTTTCGTGACTGTTCGTCTTCAGCATGATGTTGCATCCCCCCAGAATCCGAACGGGATGCATGCGTCGCTTGTCGGCGACGGTGGATTTCTTTAAAAAGTTGCCACCTGGGGTATTAACTTCATGTCTTTTTTTTACCATCATACTTGATGATGATGATGATGATGATGATGATGATTGTTGTTTTAAGGGGCCTAACATCGAAGGTCATCGGCCCCCATCATACTTGAGAAGCTTTAGCTTAGCTTGGAACAAATTGCTCATTATGAATACAACCAAGGTTGTTAGCCCTGAAGGGCCTCAAGATGTTCTCCGGCTGCGGGCAGGCATTTCCTCCTTACCGGAATAGTTATGGTTTTCCCGCCAATACTCGGGTAGCTGATTGCAGTGGTTTCCCACTGGGCGATGGGTTCGCCACATCCCTATGCCTATTATTATTATTATTATTATTATTATTATTATTATTATTAGTCCCACTGACTACTATTACAGTTTTCGGAGACGCCGAGATGCAGAAGTTATGTCCCGCCGGTAAATCTATTGACACGAGTCTGGCGTGTTTAAGCACTGTCAAATACTACCGGACTGAGGCAGGTTCGAACCTGCTACTGTGCTACTCAGCCAGGCTTGAGAATAATTAATCACCAGACTACACTACAAGAGGAAAACACAGTTACTTCAAAAGGGCTTTTACGGATATGCAGGTGTATTTATCAGTTACAATTTCGATGTGGATACTTAGAAACTTGCGTGAACACACGTTGCCATTGGATGACTGTAATTAACTCCAGGTTTTCCTCAAACAAAAACACGTCGTTACAAATTTTGCTGACCAAACCTCCACTCTTCTGAAAAGAAAACTCATGCCCTCTCTTATTTTGTACAAATACCAGGTTAATACACCGTACAAGATAGGCAGGATATACATACAGAGTGTAACTTAATTACACCGACAAAGAAAACAGGGATGCTCTTCGTGTTATGTAAAGAAAGACGGCGCAGTCGGATAGGCGGAGAAAATGTTTAGCTTCGACAAAATGAGGTTACTGTGTTACTTCCGGGCGCGCGAATCAAATTGTCGAACTCGCTGTATTTTCTCTGCCAGATCGCAAGCAGCTGCACACTGCTATGCTTCAGAGGAGGGTTGGGAAGGCAGGGAAGCGGAGGGAAGTGGGGTGTATGACAGACGGAGACAAAAATAATTCTCGGTGAGAATTTCTCGTTCGTTTCGCGCGGTCACTTCCCGGCCCCAGTAGGCAGCATTTTCTTATCTGCGCATATTGGTTATTAAGTTTGCGGCAGAATTGGTGAGATTGGCTCCGTTTCGGTACAACAACGATGAAACGGCTGATATGCACCTAGCCTATGGAGCAACAAATGGCAACGGGAGAGAAGCCGCAAGGATTTATGGCGTCCGGCACCCTAATCGCCGCCAACCTCCTAATTCAACCTTGGTGACCATTGACAGGCGACTGCTTGCCTCAGATCCTCAACACTGGCAGAGCGTCATCGGTACGGAACCCAGAGTTTGAAGAGGCTGCTTTAGAAGAAATGCATGATAATCCATCAAACAGTACGAGGTCTGCCGCGAGGAATATTGGCGCTTCTCATATGACGGTGTGGAGGGTATGGAAGATCAACAATTGTTGCACCTTTATCGATATCAATCGGCGCAAGAACTAACGCCGCTGGATCAACCACAACGTCTAACCTTTACAAAGTAGGTCTTAAACAGCTGCGGGCATATTCCACACTTTTTGTCATCGCTTCTTTTCACGGATGAAGCTACATTTACGAGAGAATGCGTGGTAAACTCCAGAAATCGGCAATTTCGGGAGGAAGAAAACCTCTTGTGACAGCAGTGAGCACAAATCAGCAGAAAATTGTTGTCCGTGGTTTCCCATTTTCATCCCAGACAAATGCAAAAGTTTGGGCTGGGAAGACTTGGGAGAAAGAAGACGAGATGCTCGACTAAGTGGTATGTTGCGAGCAGTCAGTGGAGAGATGGCGTGAAATGACATCAGTAGACGAATAAGTTCGAGTGGTCTCTTTAAAAGTAGGAAAGATCGCAATATGAAGATAAAGTTGGAATTCAAGAGGACAAATTGGGGCAAATATTCGTTTATAGGAAGGGGAATTAGGGATTGGAATAACTTACCAAGGGAGAGGTTCAATAAATTTAAAATTTCTTTGCAATCATTTAAGGAAAGGAAAACAACAGATAGGGAATCTGCCACCTGGGCGACTGCCCTAAATGCATTAGTAGTGACTGATGCTAGGGTTGTACCTTAAGTAAGGCCACGGCTGCTACCTTCCCAATCCTAGCCATTTCCTTTGATGTGTTAGTGCGACCACTAGAAAAAAATCATCATCGGTTTAATTTTTATTTATTTATTTACAATTTGTTTTACGTCGCACCGATACAGATTGGTCTTATGGCAGTGGCATTTGCCTGGTGTGAAAATGGGAAAACTCGGAAAACCATATTCAGGGCTGCCGACAGTGGGGTTCGAATCCCCTATCTTCCGAATTCAAGCTCACAGCTGCGTAACCCTAACCACACGGCCAACTCGTTCGATCATCACCGGTTTAGTGTTTCGGTCGGCATTGTTGGTTAATATTGACTGGGGCCGTATATACTCCCCCTTCGCCTGAATAGTAATACTACCGTTTCTTTGTAGAATCACTGTCTGGATCATTAGACGATGATCCTCTGGGTATCCGACAGCGCATGTGGCTGTGTCATGATGGCGCTCCACTGCATTTCACTCCCCGCGCACGCAGTGCTTAAAGGGATATGGGCAGGCCGTGGGCGTGGTGGGCCAGTTAAATGGCCTCCGCGGTCGGTCGATTTAACTCCCATGGATAGTTTTCCTTGTGGCCTTACGTAAAGATTTTAGTGTAAGCGAACCCCGTGGAAAGAGAAGACGAACTTGTACCACGATCCAGGCAGCTTTTCAGGTCGTTCGTGACACACTAACCATCCTGAACAGAGTCTGTTGTGAACTGTGCATCGAATAAGTAGAGGGGCAAATCGAACATTTGCTGCAATCGAACCATTGGGCATATTGTTCCTTTCGTTCAGTTATTTCATTCCATTTACAATGTGAGTAAAGGAACGCACGATCGTCGGGCGGCAACGTTGCTTCTTCGCGCATGTTAAATAATAAAGAACCGAGCTCGATAGCTGCAGTCGCTTAAGTGCGGCCAGTATCCTGTATTCGGGAGATAGTGGGTTCGAACCCCACTGTCGGCAGCCCTGAAGATGGTTTTCCGTGGTTTCCCATTTTCACACTAGGCAAATGCTGGGGCTGTACCCTAATTAAGGCCACGGCCACTTCCTTCCTATTCCTAGCCGCTTCCTGTCCCATCGTCACCACAAGACCTATCTGTGTCGGTGCGACGTAAAGCAACTTGCAAAAATATATATAATAATAAAGCAAATTATCTACACCAACAGACGAGAGAATAAACGATCGGATGCACTCCTTGACTGACAAATGTGTCTTAATTACTCTGTGTGTGTATTACGGCCGATATTGCCTGTGCGAGTCGAACGAGGAAGCTTGTGCATTCACGCAGAGCATTATCTCCGTCTCCTTCCCCTCCACGAAGCACAGCGGTGAGCAGCGACTAAGCTCTGGCTAGTTCTTCAATTTGAATCACGCGGACGCAAGTAACAAAGTAACCTCATTTTCTCGAAACGACTCTTTTCCTGCCAATCTGATTGCCCCACCGTTCTTTACAAAACACAAAGAGCATCCTTGATTTTTTTTGTCGGTATAATTTAGATACACCCTGCATGCTGCAGGCTTCCGTCCGTGTAATCCTTACAAAGTGTCTGTAGACAGAATGTCTGGAAGTTCTGCGGCTGGTTACTGAAAAGGACCGTTCCACTCTTGTCATGTCATTTTCACGTTCGTTGCTAAAGTGTCAATTGATGTTTCCAGCCCCTTAAAACCTTTTCGAGAGGATACAAAATAGACTCCACAGAATATTCGGATATAGTACCTACTCGATACTGCCGTTTATGTTTTTCCGGCCTGAAGTCATCCTATAACAACATCGGCATGGTGCGTTGAGCAATTGTCTACTGGAAACGAGCACCGTAAATGCGACAATACGACGTCAGTTCAGTTTTGGATGCATAGTCGAGAAAACAAAAACTCACATGGTATTGTATGTTCCTCCCATTTAATATTTTATCAGACTTAATATTATTATCAAAATATTATTCACTTCTCATGTAGATACAAACCCTGCTCATACAAACAACACCGGGCGAGTTGGCCGTGCGGTTAAAGGCGCGCAGCTGTGAGCTTGCATCCGGGAGATAGTGGGTTCGAACCCCACTGTCGGCAGCCCTGAAGATGGTTTTCCGTGGTTTCCCATCTTCACATCAGGCAAATGCTGATGCTGTACAGTAATTAAGACCACGCCGCTTCCTTCCCACTCCTAGCCCTTTCCTATCCCATCGTCGTCATAAGACCTGTCTTTCTCGGTGCGATGTAAAACAAATTCTATAAAAAATTAAATCATCAACAAACATGTCTATAGGTTAAATTGTTTCGGAGAAAAGTTCACCTACGAGGAACTTAAACAATACCATGAGCTCGAGTCGACAAAAAAGATAATATTTTATCTAGTGTCCAAAAAGGTGCATGAATGCTTCTGAAAGTTCGATAGCGGAAAGTATTAAGCAATTATCTAATATTTAAATTGAATGCATTTTACATACTAAGGGAAGTTTCCAGAAGGGTTTGAAATAACTAGCGATGACTTCCGTTGAGCTTCTCTCCTTCAACGAGTAGTGGCACCCCATCCGTCCGGGATTTGTCTCTAACGGTAGCAGTTCAAAAGAGTTCATCCAGGCAATATAACATCCTTGTGGATCTTACCCTCTATAAATGATTACTTACACCGTGCATTGCTATGCTGGCATAAACCAAAACGGTTCTCACAGGTTTTAGGCTTTCAGTAAAAATAGAAAAGCTTTTGTTATATTGCAGTAAAAAGTGTCTGCTAGGGAGTTACCAATAAATTTGTTTAAAACGGGTTAAAACACAAACTAACTGAAATAAGATTATATACTACCTGTGATTTTATTTTAATCTGGGGAGGATTGCAGTTTTAATAGGCCTATTATTCCGCTGTAAGTCATGTTCACTTCATTATCGACTACCAGGTCTTTATCCTTTGTACGCGTGTATTATACTCCTCTTTAGCTTCTTGTCTTTGCTGTACATAGCATTTAAGAATGGTAGAATATAGGATCGTTCAAGTAGCGAATAATGATTTTTAGAGCATCTTTATTTTGATTTCGGTAATATTCCTGAAGACCTAATGAACCTCTGCGATAAAGAATGATTGCGATCACTTCAATATCACACGATAAGTCGTGTTTCTGATAATTATCTCCCACTTCGTGTTATAGATTTCGTACTCTATATGCTGATTCACAAGTTGCTATTGTGGTAGAATGCTGAATGGACCACCGCAGAAGAGGCGTTATTACTCCCAATGACACACTCCACAAGGGTCTTTGTTAAGAGAATGAACTCTGCGAACACACCCCTCATTAGTCGGAACATCTACCGGAAGTCAAACTGGCACCGAACAAGGTCATGCATTCAGGACTGCAGTCTATTTCAGTCCGAAAGATAAAAGAAAATCTCACATTCAAATACAAATTTAATATATCGTGGGTTTAACAAGCAAAATGCATTCAGTCAGCTTTGACATTTTCACACTACGCTATGTGATTTTTTTCCGCGCCATTTACTAGTGATATCCGGAAGTCGTACGAGGTCATTTAGGTTACTGAATTTTCTAGCTTCCATTTTCTTCCTAAGTCTCAAGAGAAGAATTTCATTCAGGTAAAATGTATCAGTACAATGTTAGCTACACAGCGCTATTCTAGAAAATCCAACAAACCCACTGCATAATTCTAAAGATAAATATTCTTATTCTGAGACTGAATGTTGGCAATGAAAGATCGTGGAAACATTCACATCTTTTTTTCCTCAAGTAAGATATCGGACATAATGTGTTTTCCTTATAAGCCGAGGAATATTACAGCAGTGCGCAACATTGTTCAGAATTTAACCCAAGCACTGTTACGAAATTTTAAGTGGCGACCCCAGGTAATTAGGCAAAAGTCTGGAAGAAGACGTCGGCCTCTCACCGCTGGATACCGTGATTCAAATCCCGGTCACTCCATGTGAGATTTGTGCTGGACAAAGCGGAGGCGGGACAGGTTTTTCTCCGGGTACTCCGGTTTTCCCTGTCGTATTTCATTCCAGCAACACTCTCCATTATCATTTCATAGCATTTATCACTCATTAATAAATCACCTTGGGAGTGGCGACCCCATTGTCATAACAGGCTATATATGTTTCATTCATTACATCCCTGACCCGGTCAATGACCGGAAAAAAGGTTGTAGGTTTTCATTTTTTCTGGAAGAAGACGACGACGGCGACTGCACCAAACTTTAGATAACATACTGCAGAAAAATGTTCCACATGATTAAAGCAATAGAAGATATATCAAGATAAATTAGAGTTTGCGTTTAAAAGAAATCAGGGTATACCATCAAAGTTCGATTCCCGGCCAGGCCAGGGAATTTTACCACAACCTGAGGGCTGTTTTCGAGGTCCATTCAGCCTACGTGATTATAATTGATGCGCTATCTGACGGAGAGCTGGCGGCCCCGGTCTAGAAAACCAAGAACACAACGGCCGAGAGGATTCGTCTCACTGACCATGCGTTACCTCCTAATCTGCAGGCCTTCAGACTGAGCAGCGGTCGCTTGGTAAGCCAAGGCCCATCAGAGCTGTAGATCCAAAGGGTTTGTTTGTTTGTTTAGTTGTTTGTTTGTTAATTATAACATCAACATTACTGCCCGGCTCCTTGGTTATAGCAGTCTTCCGTCCATAGTGTCCCGGGTTCGGAGATTTTAGCCGCGCCTGGCTATTTCCTCTGGATCAGGGTGTAGGTGTTAGTGAGTGTGTGTGTGCGTGCGTAAAGTTGGTCTAAGGAAGGGTATTCTGCCGTAAATCTGGGGCACGTCCATATATGTGACACAGATTGCACCGCGATCCCAATAGAGTGAGGGAAAAGCCATGGAGAAAGAATTATCAAAATCACTGACTCTAGATTTTGTATTTCCCTATTTCTGGTCATAATGCTAATACAGGCACTGTATTCTTATAGTCAGTAAAACTTTTTTACAATTGGCTTTACGTCACACCGACACAGGTCTTATGGCGACGGGAAAGGGCTAGGAGTGGGAAAGAAGCGGCCGTGGCCTTAAGGTACAGTCCCAGCATCCACCTGGTGTGAAAATGGGAAACCACGGAAAAGCACATTCACTGCTGCCGACAGTGGGGTTGGAACCCACTATCACTTGAATGCAAGCTCACAGCAGCGCGCCCCTAACCCCACGGCCAACGTACTCGGTGCATTAAAACGTGATTAGTACGGTGGTTTAGTTGGTGGCTGACGATCGAATTTCGAATCCCAGTGGATCCTCGGTTGTAATTTCTACATGAAAAAAAATTCTTAACAAGAAGGCCATCCAACCTCGAAACTCCTGAAAACCCGAAACCCGTTGCACACTCAGACTATTACGGGCCTTAACCTGCCACGACAACTGCTGCTCACCCAGTCAGATGGCTTGTAGATATTGGAGTGCCACGTGGTCAGTTGGTCTCACGAGACTGAGTTAACCCGGGGCCTCAACCCTACACTATGGTGTCTAGAGACGAGCTGAAGTGGATACGGCGAACCCAGAAAAAAAAACATAGGAAAAGCTGAAGAACATAGTTTACAACCACATGAAGTTCATATCCAAAACAAACATTTGGAACGGCAAATTTTAACGTCAGGAATGGTGATTTAATATTATATTATATTATATTATATTATATTATATTATATATTATATTATATTATATTATATTATATCTTGTCCATTAAATCAGGAATGTGAACTCAATGTTGGTACAGCTCTTCCCCGTTCAGTGCGAAAACTCATGTACTCACTATCGGTTTGTGAGTTTACTTATTTAAGGCAACCCAATGAAAGCTTTCTCGAACAGATTGACTGCCTGCTCTTTGCCTATCTTACAGAGACATAATACGAAACAGAGAAGATCATTTTGAGAGAAACGTGAAACATTTGCAGGGACAGCGATAAAAGCTACTGGACTCGGTTACATGTAAAGGAGATGGATTCCCGAGGAGGGATGTGGTTAATTCCCTACAGCCGAGATGTTCGCAGTCTCATCAGGCAATGCAGACTAAGGTCGTACCTTTACTCGCCTTCTTTCAACATTACCCGAACTTCCAAACACCTACCCACGATACAAGATCCTACTTTACCAATAAATGCCCTGAGTATATTAGGAAATGCATTTACATTAGTACGTTACAGGACAGCTCTGAGGGATTTTCCATTGGGTTAATGTGTAGCAGGTGAAGCGGATTGATAAGGACAGGGGAGGTACAACTTCTTTGGACTTTTGTAGCTAGCGAAGGATGATGAGGATGAGAAAAGTTTCCAAATAATATTGTGGGAGATGAACGTACTTCAGATGTAATACAAGAATACTGCAGTAGGATAGAAATTAAGTAATCTGTGAGGTGGGGCTGTTGCAATTTCCTTAGTTTCATGACAAGGGATATGGCAATGCCCTCATTCGGTGTGAAAACTATCAATCAACATTTAACCTGTGTTTTGGGAGGATCTGTGTTAGACTGTCTAAATATAATTGCTTAGGCCATATATTGAGATTATACAGTATGCACAGTACTATGCGACATGTCACGGGTGGGTGTGTGTGTGTGTGTGTGTGTGTGTGTGTGTGTGTGTGTGTGTGTGTGTGTGTGTGAGAGAGAGAGAGAGAGAGAGAGAGAGAGAGAGAGAGAGAGAGAGAGAGAGAGAGAGAGAGAGGGGGGTGAGTAAATGAAACTGGGTATTAAAGAGTGTGTACTACAGATTATGCAACACAAGACCAATGCCCTTTCTTCTCTCTCAGATATATTTAACATGCATGTACACGATAGAAATGCCCAACAATATTTGTAATAAATCTCTCACTTTACACATTCTCTACCTGATGAGGACAGACGAGAAGGGCTATGGATTCGAATCACATGCTAGGTGATCCTAGAAGTGGTTTTCTATCATTTGCCACTTCATCACCAGATGAAGCCTGAATAGTACCTAGTATGCAGACAACAGTCGCTTTCTTCCCAATTAATTATAAATACACACACCATAACCATGCAGATTATCAGATTTCACATGCACTTAGTATCGGGAACTGTTGACCGCGATGGTCAAAGAATGAGGCATCAACAGTATACAAAATTTACAGTGACTCTACAGGGATAAGACACAATAATGCTTTGACTTCGATTTGAAACTAAAGGAAGCCATCCCGCATAAAATTAAGCAATACATACATCTAGATATCTATTTTGTCACTTCTTGGAAGTAAAATGCTCTAGTATTCATTGAAAAACATGGATATTTAACATACGTCAGAGCAATTCTTAAAATTAGCCCCGAATTTTGCTAGGCAGCAACTGAGGACTTCAGCTACGAAGCAAATACAAAGCATTGACTTATTTATTTTGAGATCCGAAATAATTATTATATTATTATAACAAACCAACAGAACGAAATCACATTTTGGAAAAATAAACGACTATCATGCACCTAACAAACAAATCTCACAACGGAGATTAATTATGGCTGCACCACAACTTAACATATTTAAGCAGTTTCCAATCGCCACCATTTTTATTAATCCAGTATGCGGAAAAATTAAGAAAATCCAGACTGATTCAATGTTTCTCGTCTCTTTCAGCCTATAAACATAATAATGTGTGTAGCAGTTAAAGGTTCGATACGCTGAAAGAGACTTTACTACAATCTAACTCCAAGACGAAGAGATAGGTTTCAAACATAAAGATAACCAAAAATAAGTAGTGTAACAATTAAACAATAATTCTGTCAGTGGAGGAGATAAAGTAATCAGGAGTGAAAACCGTAAGCACCAATGGAGTATTAATGTTCTACGGGGAGAATAAATGAACCTACCTTTGCACGTTTGGAAGTAATAACACGAAAGGAAGGTGATAGGTTCGAACTCTAATCGGCTGGACTTGGCTGCTGCCTGCGCACACGCTAGAGTAGCTTGACTAGGGACACACGCGTAATACACCGGCTTCTCCTCGTGGTCGTACTCGCTAACAGTCACAAGCTTCAGGTACTCGAGATACAGGCCACTAAAGTCGTTCCAAGTGGCTTCTACAGGTTCCTTGTCCTCCGGTAAGTCCCAGCCGAACATTGCTTCAGACTGACGTTGCGGCTCTCACAACCGCATCTCCGTTACTGGGACAGATAGTAGTCAGTAGTCAGCCAGACGACACCCACCGGAAGTACTCCGCCAGGTAGGCCCATAAGATAACCCTCCAAGTTCGCTCCTCACTCTGCAAACTTGATGGCGTTTCCACACCGACCTCAAGCCTCCCGCCCCTCTGTGCGCCCGCCTCCCACCACATTTGCTATATAGCTTGCGGTATTTCCGACCGTTGCTGTTTTTTTCTTATTCGTCTACAATTTGGAACATTGGAAGGCCATCTCGCACATACCACGATTCTCCAGCGGGCTAGCTGGCAGTGAGTCATATGGAGGTGCGACCCGCTTGCCGTAAATAGCGGATTGCGCCCAAAAATAGGGAGAAGCAGGCAACGAAAATTTCTTGCAAGCGATTGGAAGCAGCAAGATAATGAACTGGTGGCCTACCTGTAACGTGGCCTCCGGTAGTTGGTAGAGGGATGTTATTCAACTGCACCGACCGGAACTGCTGGTACTGCTGACTGGAACTTGTTCTGCTCTGTGTTCTCGAGCTGTGGGACTCCTTGACGACAGTTTGTTTGTAATCTTCTGGACCAGCCTGCAAGAAAAGACAGTAAATCAAATCAAATTAAAGCTACTTTACACACCTAGGGAATGCAATCAGGTTTTAGTGGTAAGTTTCCTATTTTGTAAAAGCACTTCTACTGCAGAAGAGAGCTGCAGTACCAATGATAAACATATTCAGGAAAGAGAAGACTTGAAAATATTCTACGTACTATACACCTCCAGTACGACAAAAATGTCTTAGCACTTTAAGCCGACAGTAATCACTGAAGTAGAACCCTTTCGCAACTGCAATATCCAAGGTTTCAGGAGAAAGATCTTCTGTCGTATTCCCTTCTGCACTCCCACTACGTACCCTGACGTTTAGGTAAAGCAGAAAACATATCTCAATGGTACTCAGTAACAAGTTGGGCTGTTACATTACCGATATATTCTCTCTCATATTCTTGCCAGCGACAATAAACAAACAAAAAAAAAAGACGTTGCTCTAGTGCCTCAGATACAAACATATTTTACAACAAACTTAAATCCTACTGAAAACTGTATCTGAAACGCTGGCGGTGATTTCTCGGCAATAATTTCTTTATTACTTGTGGCCATAAAGCCATGTCATAACCGTGTCACCGTGATGCCAATAGTAACGAGGATGTACTGTACTTGGAGTTAGGATTGTAACGCAAGTCCCAGGACTTGAATATTGCATACTTTTAAAGCACACATAATGGAAGTTGGCGTGACAAATTGAGCAGTTAGGTTCTCACCGACGTGACCATGGTTCGAATGATATTTCCGAAATAGGAAGTCACGTTCTAATGGTTCGAATTCCACACTATACTTCATGTTGAGGCACTCGCCTTCTATGTTGAAAGTTGAAAGGGATCGGATACTGGTGCATTCAGTTAGTACTCGAGAGCTATTAAATGCGGACTCGTTAAAGGACCACTTTTCATGTACTCCGGTCACGGTCAAAATTTATAGCAACTGAAGGGACGTTTAAACATATTCAATCGTCAGGTTCCGTGGCTTATGAGTCGCATAACACTTGTATTCTAGAATATAAGTTAAATAATACTGTGAATATCGGCCGAGATCGAGAAGCCCAGATACCTGATTCTCACGGTACATGTCGTGCCACCCATAAAGGCAGGCTGTGACATTCAATTATAATGAATACAATATCGACGTGTCCTATTTCCACAAAGATTTTTCCCACCGTCTTAAAGTGCTGATGGTCAAATTTACTATGTCATTTTACCGGGCGAGTTGGCCGTGCGCGTAGAGGCGCGTGGCTGTGAGCTTGCATCCGGGAGATAGTAGGTTCGAATCCCACTATCGGCAGCCGGCCACGGCCGCTTCCTTCTAACTCCTAGGCCTTTCCTATCCCATCGTCGCCATAAGACCTATCTGTGTCGGTGTGACGTAAAGCCCCTAGCAAAAAAAAAAAAAATACTATGTCATTTTTGGGAAGCACTCAAGCGTGTGAAGAATGTAACATTCAATCACATTTTCTGACGAGAGCCTATGGCATATTTCTATGAAAAATTCGCATTAATGAAGGTTACGAAATAAACATAAACGCACCTTTAATTTATTCCCTGCTTGTGGGGTTTTGTATCTAACGAATTCATGCATTGTGCAGCCTGATAACCTGTGTTGCAGCAATGCGCACATTTCTAGGACGGGGGAAGGAGGTTATAGTCGAGAGGAAGGTTCCTGGAGAAATAGAAATAAATGAAACATCAGAACCAAGGATACTGGGTGGATGGGGTACGGAATATTTTAGAAACGATTGGAATGTGATGTTACTGGGAAAAAGAAGGTATAGAGAAGTGGAAAATATGTTTTAAAAAAAATAGTTCTAAGAATTAATGATATTGAAAAACAAGGCATTGATGCACAATGTAGAAGTAAGAGGTCATGAGAAGAATTTTGTAATATAAATGGAAGAATGAGAATAAATGTAGAGTTTATAACAAAAAAGAGAATGAGGGGTATAATATGGTGGTTAACGGGGATACATAAAAATAAAGCATATAGAAGGAACAGGGATGAAAATAAATGTTCAATATGCTCTGAAGAGATGGGATGGGCACACCTTATAAAAGATTGCCCTATGACAAAGGAAATACGAGAAAAATTCATAGACGATGAGGATGTAAAGAAAATTGAGAACGAAAAATCAGTTGTATACAATTGTAAAGTTATTGAACAGAGAATGGATGCATCCGGATAGAATTGCAAAATTATTTAACATTATTAGGGGAAGGTGGAGCAGGAAACTGAAGGAAGGAAAGGATGTGACACATGTCAGCCAGGAACCGAATTGTGCCTAAGGTAACCTAGACAATAAAACTCCGTTGAAGTCTAGAGCCATTAGGTACATAGGCTGAAGGGATAGCATGGAACTACCTTGTTACAGTAGTTCTACTAGTTTCATGTATTGTCAAGTAATAATTTCCGTTTTCTCTCTTTTCTTAACAGCCTGCAAAGGCAATATTATCTTTGATAATCTGAAAAGATATCACTATAAATAGATGTTGTGGTTGTTTTTTTTTTTTTCCTGCCAATGCTATATATGAATGTAACTCCAACATTCAGTTTATATTATTCATTATTCTTTCTCTGTTCAATTTCTAAGCACCTGCTTTATATGAACATTCATCGCATGTACCTATTATTAACACAATTCACAATAGTTATTTAAGTTACTCCTTCTAATTTTGTATACGGCATGTATCACAAATTATGAAACAATTACAATAAATAATACCCTCTTCCTAATCTATGAATTTCGAGATTAGGGAGAATGGTATCTTGAATATTGAATATTGAGAAATAGAAACCAGAAAGAACCACTTGACGGAGTTTAACTCATATGTCACAGGTTTATGCAACGTTGGCTAGTGCTAATGATATCAAGATGCACGGACTAGATTGGATCGATGTTTTTATGTGCTACTAACTAATTTTACGGTTTTCGGAGGCGCTGAGGTACCGGAAATTTTGTCCTGCAGAAATTCGTACGTGCTCGTAAATTTACCAACATTAGGCTGGCGTATTTCAGCACCTTCAAATACCCCCGACCGCCACCTTGGGCTCAGAAAGCCGGTGCTCTGCCATCCTAGCCACTCTGCCCAGCTACATCAAGTTTTACATGAATTCTAGGAATAAGACGTGTCACCGGGAGCATCGTAGAATAATTCCTTTTTTTGTTACTTGTTTAACGTCGCATTAAAGCATCGAAGGTTTTCAGCGACGGAGGGATAGGAAAGGGCTAGGATCGGGAAAGTAGCGGCCATGGCCTTAAAGTACAGCCCAGCATTTGCCTGGTGTGAAAATAGGAAATCACGGAAAACAACCTTCAGGGCTGCCGACGGTGGGATCCGAATCCACTATCTCCCGAATGCAAGCTCACAGCTATGCGACCCCAACCGCACGGCCAACTCGCTCGGTAATTCGTATTCTAACTCTCGAGCAGCACATAGTGACTAAAGAGAAAATGTTTCTTACTGTGGTGGTACTATTTTAAAGATTGGGATGGACACCCAGCATTTCAATAAAGGCAGAATCTTGCGAGCGAGTGAGGAAAAGCACAATAGTGATAGCCACTAAAACTCGCTGTGGCTTCGGCTCCGTATTATGAAGGAGAAAAGGGCGGATTTTACTTTTATCCTGAACAAACAATAGAAGGAACACAATGTATCCGAGGTCATATTCAGAAGTGCACAGTGTAGCTTTTAATCTTTCAGATCATCATCCGTAATGAAAGTAGTTATTCCACTGGTGTTGTGTGTCAGCAGGGCTGAAAATATCGCAGATAAATGAAGAAAAATCGTATGCATTATGTTGACATGACAATAGGTTTTCCGTAATCGCAGGAACATAGGCGTTGTCAGCAAACAATAAACAAAACCGATTTAATATACTATCGTACTATGAACGTTTAATGACGTATGACTGAAGAAATCTGTTTTTTTTTTCCAAGACGAAATATCAAGGAATCTTTAGTCTGCCAGCCAAATAAGTATGCGGGGAAAATTTTCAAGAGCTGGCTGCTTAGAAAGTAGCTTGTACATTCGAAGGATAATAAATAATTAAGCAAGTGAAAGGTTGCTCTGAGGCACTTATGAAGAACTGCTGCATGGAATACAGTAGGACGAGCTGGATTTGAAACAACACGTTCACTTTTCGCTTCTTAGAGAGGCAAAATATAAGGGATCAAGAAGAAAATGAAGGCTGAAATGAGGTCTGATTTTGGGGTAGTGGTAAAGTATTACCGGAGATTTTTCTGGGATAAGCAGCCGAGCCACTCAGTCCAATTGCAGAGCATGACTTAGAATGTGGGACACTGAGGACAGCTCTTGTCTCCCCTTCAGTGGATTCAAAATATCTTAGACTACACGTCCATCTTTCTAGTGTATTTTTACGTGCTCAAATTTGTCAGTTAGCTTGTAATGCAATGTTTACTTTCCGTCTTTCAGCGCCAGTGGGTTCGTTAGCAGTGGTGAGCCAAGTATAGCCCGTCAGTCAAGAGCTGTACAGCAGACTCCAGCGGACTAAGAAAACTTCGCACTGGTACATTTTCTCCGCTACACGGAAAGACAGAATCGTGGGCTTAGAAGACGAGAGCGAGTAGCCTCTTACGACAAGCAGGGATACATACTCCACCGATAGGGGAGATAAAGAATTGAGATAAATCGAACGAAAAATGAGTGTATCCATAAAATAATGGTACGGCTTATGAATTACGAGAAAACGAAACATTCCGTAAATATAATACTAATCTTATTATTCATCCCTCTGGTGTAAAGGTAGCGTGGCCGTCTCTTATTCCAAGGCTCTAGGTTCGTTTTCCGACCCGTTCAAGCATTTTAATTCTGGACCTAGGAGTAGAACTGGGTTCACTTGATGTTCTCAAGCTCTTAGTTACAGGAAGAGAGCACACGCAGCTGACCTAGTATACACAGACGAACACTGGTTGCCATGGTTACAATGGTGTCGGAAAATTGATGACACTAATTCCAGATAGACCCCCCGCCCACAAATATATCCATGTAAATATATATATTAGTGATACGCTACAAAGAACTCGCTAGCGTAGGAATACATCTTAAAACTGTCGTCCATATCTACGTATAACATTTCATCAATCTAAACAGAATGTATCTGTGAACAGTGAACCGATCACATTATTAGCGTGTGTTTATTTACAGGCATATTACAGTGTTGTCTGTATCTGTTAGGTCATCATCCCCGAGGTTGGTTGGATCCTCAAATAGCACCATAAAATGCTATGCAGTCATAGGGAAATGGCAAAAACCAATGGCAGCGCCAAAATGAGGCGTACTAGGCAAGATGAGGAATGAGACAGTTTTCCATTGCTTTCCTCACTAGAACAGAAAGTGCTATTGTAGAACGACTGACCCAATGAGCAACACCTTCCGTAATCCTCAGAGCCACTAATCGTGCTACGGATACCATTACTCGGTACCATTCATACCCCAGCAGCTTCCATATTGTTACAGACTGAGACTTGGTGGAAGCTACACTTTGCTCTCTCTCACTCTCTCCTGTGCCAAGAGAAGGATGAGAAAGTACTGTATTCATCAGGAAATAGCAACAGGCGGGTTACAGTGTTACATGTGTTATAACTAGTGTTTTCAACAGACTGAAAAGCTTTACAGTTACATTTACTGATCACCCTTGCTTACCGAGCGAGTGGCTACGCGCTTTTGTATCATCTAGATGTCAGCTTATATTCGAGCGATATTGGATTCGACCCCCACTGTCGGAAGCCCTGAAGGTGGTTTTCTGTGCCTCCCCATTTCCACGCAAGGCAAATACAGGGGCTGTATCTTAACTAAGGCCATGTCACTTCCTTCTTATTGTTGGTCCTAGCCCTTCCCTATCCCATCTTGGCCATAAATGACAATAAAGCGTATGGCTTTTAGTGTCAGGAGTGTCCGAGGACAAGTTCGGCTCGCCAGATGCAGGTCTTTTGATTTGACACCCGCAGGCGACCTGCGCGTCATGATGGGGGTGAAATGATGTAGACGACACATACACCCAGCCACCGTGCCAGCAAAATGAACCAATTACGGTTAAAATTCCGGGACCCCTGTGACCAAAGGCCAGCACGCTAACCATTTAGCCATAGAGCAGGACATCGTGGCCATAAGACGTGTCTAGGTCGATGCCACGTACAGCACATAAGGAAAGAGACACGGTTACGAACAGAGGCCAATTTTCTTTGTCCATTAATGTCCATCTATGTGTCTTCCCATAGCCCACGATTTAGTGACTACCACATTAAAAGTCAAATCCTTATAAGCTACGGGGAGTATTTGCTTATTTACTTCACAAACAACCCCGTACCAATTCAAGTAAATTACTAGCATGGTTACTTTCTGCAACAATTGACTTAATATACAAAACTTCCCATTACATTTATTAACAAGGTTGAAGACTAATAATATCAAAAATTCTTTGTCAACGGTTCAAATATATAATTCACGAGTTTTCGGCCGATGGGTAATACCCACGCAAGTATTAATAAGAGAAATTAACGTGCTGGGTGTTAAACGGTCATTGAAAACAGAGCAAGTAGATTTAAGGTTTTAACAACTCGGACCATATAAATAAAAATACTGAGAACTACCAGTAATGAGTTAAAATTTATTAAGGATGCTAACTCAACTAACTTTTCTTTCCCACAACCGTGATGCAAACACAGAAGTGCTAACTAACGACGTGCTGAGGTTGAGGTATGAATGTTATGAAGAACGTCATGTGGACTACTACGCCAGCCTCCTTCATTCAACAGAACAATGGCATGACACGGCTCCCATTCAGTCGGTCCATCAAAGAACCCCCGCATTCCGGGCGCAGTTCCAAGACAAATAAATAAACAATGAGAACAAAGTGGCTAGATTTACAACACCCAGACCGCAACACAGCTAACGTTTTCGCTCCTTAGATTCTTTCCTGTATAAAAAATAAAATACAGAGTGGTATACGGTATAGTATACATTCATGCATGTAAACGTGCAAATTACGAAATAAGTTCAATGGCACCTGACACCAATTCCATGTCCATTGAGCAGCGTCTCTTGCTTGCGTCCATGGAAAAGAGGGGCCGTCCTGTCGAGCTGGTGGCAACAGTTGCAGACTGCTGCAGTGCATGACTGTAGCTCACACTGTAGCGGTCTCAGTTAGCAGACGGTACTTGAATGCCCGCCTTGTCTCCCACCACGCCCACACGAGCCATGTGCTTCACCAGTTTACTTCCGCTCCACTGCCAGCTTATCGACGTCGAAACAGCCATCATCAAGCGAGCAGACCACTTGCCTGTGTTTGCCTTACACTAATATCAGTCCCTCGGTTTAGGCCCTAGTAAGTGTAATGTGTAACTCGTAACATGTGTTGTCACAGCGGAAGGCAGTTCCGGACTGGCACGAAGCGCCTCGGACTCTGCTATGAAACAGAAAATGATTTCTCCGCAGGGACTCGTGTCGAAAGTCTGTTCTCCACAAAGATGTCATATACTATTTATATATCATTTAGGGCCTAAAGGTCATGCTAATGGATAGTTAATGACCAGTTCTTCGAATTCTTTGTACGCGAGTTCCGTAGCACCGTGTTGTAAGAGGAACCCTCGTGTAATATGAGACAGTCTTCGATATAGAAAGCAACATTAAGAAGGCCTTTTCAAAAATTACATCATCAGTACAAAGGATTGATCGAGAACAATGAAAACTGAATTGTAATTGATGTTGCTGCTACTGATATATTGCTTCTAAAAGTAGAAAGTGGTTAGAGTTGGAATGGAAAAAATATTCCGAGAAAGTAAGAAATGAAAATACAACATCGTAGGCACATGATATAAACAATTAAAATATTCACACATCTTTTTACGATGTCATGTATTCTTCATTTCCCCTTTAACGGCTCGCACACATTGATCGCAAAGGAATCGCATGAAATATTCCGCGCATTTTTCTTCACACAAAATCTATTTTGCTATCTATGCCAACAAACTGCAGTAGGGCATAGCTTCCCGCAAAACACTGAACATTCGCAATACTGTATCACGAAGTGTATTGTCCGGCTTCACGGCTAAATGGTTAGTGTGCTGGCCTTTGGTCCAAGGGGTACCGGCTTCGATTCCAGGCCGGGTCGGGGATTTTAACCTTCATTGGTTAATTCCAATGGCTCACGATAGTTAAAGAGGGACCCATCCTCACAGACGCGCACGTCTCCGATACGGTGTCAACTCGAAAGATCTGCACCAGGCCTGCACGGAAGTCACACGCCATTGTTATTATCTAGAGCACTGAGACTACACATACCTACATTATTCACACAGCGATGGGCTGAGTAGCTCAGACGGTAGAGTACCGGTGGCCTTCCGAGCTCAGGTTGGTGAGATTTATCCCTGCTCAGTCTGATGGTATTTGAAGGTGCTCAGATACGTAAGCCTCGTGTCAGTACATTTACAGGCACGTATACGAAATTGTGCGGGGTAAAATTCCGGCACCTCAGCGACTCCGAAAACCGTAACGGTAGTTAGGGGAACGAAAAACAATAACAAAGCAGATGGAATGGGGGAATACCAAATGCAGGTTTCCATAAATTAACACACTACGTAAAAAGGAAGATACTATTTTAGTAACACCAAACGAGGTAACATGAACACAAACTGTAAGACTTAGTTCCGGACTTCAGCATTATTTTATTAGACATTTCAGAACAATACTGAGAGCTGATATGTTCACTGCAGACTGCAAAGAACATATCCTCACAATCTGAACTCTTGAGCTCGCGTTACGTAAGAACCAATATGGATGTGGTGTGCTCAAACATTCCTTCACATGGTACTGGAATATTTCAGCAAAAAGGGGCTCTTAAACATGGCAGTAAATTATCGATGTAGGTATCTCACAATTAAGCACATCTAAATAACAACCAGCTGATCCGGGATTCGATTCCCCAACTTTTGAACAAAGAAAAAACTACGCAAATCAGGCGACCCACACGAGAAGTTTCACATTCCAGAGCTAGGAGCTAAGATCGATAAAACAGGTCTGATTATTGGTTAATCGACAATATCGACGCAGATTAGTATACAATACTACTCAAGTTATCGAAGAAGACCGTAAAAAAGAACTATAGCATATTTTCGTTTGTAAACCGGATCTTACAGCCCTTTCCCAAACATCTAGTATGTTTCAAGCAGCGACTGCAAGATTCAGTAGGCTGCATTTTGTGTAAATTATCGAGCAATGGTGGTGTAAGAACTGTTAATCTAGTTGTAAGTACACACACAAGACTAGCTGGTATTTTAAATAACTTCATATAATCGTTTTCGAACTATCCTTCTTCTGTTGCGTTTCAAGATGATTTTGGTTAGATTACGATTGTGTGAATAATTGAAAGTCAGATTTTGTGTAAACTGAAGTCCTGGTTGTAGGCCTACTTCCTCGTAAAATAAAGATCACCACCATATGATGAGAAGTCGCTTGAGACAGGAGTGTGGAAAGGAGTGCGTTACGGCGGGTTATGCCTTGCCTTGGTTAATTCGTAACAAACATACTGCTAGATGGTGTGCATTATTATTATTATTATTATTATTATTATTATTATTATTATTATTATTATTATTATTAAATATTTAATGATGCTGTCTTTTCTAGTGGGATGTAACTATGTTACGATATTGAGGTATGTCCTGGCTGTGTAATGTTCACGAGGCAGTCGCATGGAAATATCTTATACGCATAAGCGCGTCACATTTTTATCCCGATTGTAAGGGAACTAATCATCCTTTCGAGATGTTTTTCTCCATAACGCATTTCAGCCTTTCCGCAAAAACTTTCCTGCTAACATTTTCGGACATGAAGCGCGGGACCAACAACTCGACACCATCATGGGACGTGCGTTAGCGCTCTCGGCTATGAAGTTGGGCACAATAACACAACGAAAGTGCGTCTCTGAAAAAAGGAGTTTCAGGAACAGGGAAGTTAGACAAGCTGACACACTACCAAACTACCTGATCACGAATACTGTTTGATAGGTGGACGCTTCAGACATTTACCTATTGTATTATTGAGGCTTGGTACTGGACAGGTAGGGGAAAAGCTGCGTTAACAGTCAACTACTAATTGTTACTCTCCGTTGTCCGGCCCCATGGCTAAATGGTTAGCAAGCTGGCCTTTGGTCACAGGGGCCCCGGGTTCGATTCCCGGCAGGGTCGGGAACTTGAACCATCACTGGCACGGGACCGGGTGCATGTGTCGTCTTCATTATCATTTCAGGTAGCCTACGAGCGTCAAATAAAAAAAAGACCTGCACCTGGCGAGCCGAACATGTCCTCGAACACTCTCGGCACTAAAAGCCATACGCCCTTTCATTTCATTTACTCCCCGTAGAAACTACACACGTGAGGCATCAAAAATAACTATTTCAGGGAGTATGGAAAACGCGAGAAAACGGTATTTCCTCTTATAATGTCCAGAGACGTCACGATCCTCAGTTCAGAAATTACGTACTTACAAGAGACATTCATTAATCCCCATTCGCCATCTGATATTAGGTCCGCCTCCGTAAGGTAACGGTTAGTGTATTAGCTGGTGTCCTCCGTGGCCCGGGTTCGATTCCCGGTACTGCCAGAAAATTAAGAATGGCAGGAGGGTTTTTCTGTGGTTAAAATGGTACATGCAGCTCATCTCCATTAGGGGTGTGCCTGAAAAGAGCTGCACCACCTCGGGATGAGGACACGAGTTTACTTTATCTGATCTTAGTATACAATACATTTGTAGGCGACTTGGTGCATAAAGCAGTCCAGCCCCGAGCAATCTATAGCGACATGCCCTTCTTCAATTTGTCCAAGGTCATCGAACTTTCATCGTCTCTTCGAATATATCTAGGTGGTCGGCCCAAACAGAATATACAGTACACGGTCGAAAACAAGAATTGCAACATTAAGAAGAGTTAGGGATGACTTGAGCTTAAACTGGATATACAGTAGACAAATAAATTAAAATCAAGCTTGCAGTTTTACGCGATTGTTGATACGGTGATAATAGCCACCTCCAGACTTACAAGGAACACGAATTACAGGAATGAAATTTTCTCCTAAAAAGCCTCGCATGCATTGGTCAGGATTCTCTTAGTAAGAAGGCAAGCAAGGAGAGTTGCTCGCTGATGTAGTAAAGTTTAGGATTCTCAGATTCATTTCGGGCTTATAAATATAGGTCATGGTCGCCAAGGGCTTTAACCACCTGGGCATCGAGTCCATAGTTCTTGTAGAGTATCATCGCATGCTGTCTGGCTCCGTGGCCAACTGCTCCAGGGGTCCTGGCTTAGATTTCCGGTCGCAACGGTGGTTGGACCCCCCACTGGTTAAAACGGCTTGTGTGTGTGTGTGTGTGTGTGTGTGTGTGTGTGTGTGTGTGTGTGTGTGTGTGCCGTCTTCAACATTAGATTTCATCCCCGGTAGGTCAGGGCGTGCTGCATCAGGCCTCTCCGGAGGCCAAGCGCTATTACTGAAGGTAAACACTGTCATGTTGAAATATTCTATTTTCCAGGTTGGCCATAAGTGTGACAACCACACGGTCCCTTACTTGAGGCGAAAAAGGTATCTATGTTAGTGCCAGATTAAACGGTAATTTTTAACACTATCAATGATCTGTCAAGTAGTCATGATCATTCGCCGATTAGGACTGCACATTACGAGCAACAACGTCGTAGACCAGTACTCATCGGACAACACATTCCATGTCTTCAATTATCACAGCGTCAAAATATCTCAACGTTATTACTACACCGTGGCATTGAAAAAAAATTAGTTCTGGGTACTTGTAACACTGCTACAATATTAAGTGCAGGTAAGATTCTCCCTTACCCTGCAAAGCAATATTTCACAAAATGTATAAACATTATGAAGTAGGTACACACAAACAAGCTCTTTTGACGTACTGTACCTGCTTCCACTAAATTCTCCCTCAGCGATCACTCAAGACGCCTTCCTTTCGCCAGGACTGCAATGCCTAGTGTATCGTAAAGAGCCACAGTAGCTCACTTGATGACGATGATGATGCTTGTTGTTTAAAGGGGCCTTACACCTAGGTCATCGGCCCGCAGTAGCTCGAGATACTCTTGAACGATTCTCTTCACTCTTCAATTACTGCCCTGCTGTACCGATATTGTAGTATACGTATTGTATATTGTATTAGAGCACCATTTCGTCCAACATATCAAGCGATATTGCTAACAGAGAATCTGCTCCACAATAGTTGCCACCTAGAATTGGCTAACACATGTATGTTCAATTCACTCTCTCATACTCAATTAAGCTATGCCTTTAATACCAACCGCGCCATAAGACCTATCTGTGTCGGTGCGACGTAAAGCCGCAAAAAAAAAAAAAAAAAAAAAAAAACCAACCGCAGGTTCTTTATATCACATAAGACTTATCTTACAAATACTATTACCCAGTCACGAAAGCCAAACAATACAGCTAAGGATATCGTCGCACTGGCCACATGGTCTAAAAACCATCAGCAGTCGTCTTCGAAAGCCAAGGTTCTAAGTGGGCAAGTGTGTTTTAGTCCTGCATGAAGACTTAATAATAATAATAATAATAATAATAATAATAATAATAATAATACCGAGCGAGTTGGCCGTACAGTTAGGGTCGCGTAGCTGTGGGAGAAGGTGGGATAGAATGCCACCGTGGGCAGCCCTCAGTATGGTTTCCCGTGGTTTTCTATTTTCACACCAGGTAAATGCCGTAGGTGTACCTTAATTAAGTCCACGGCTGCTACCTTTCCAATCCTTGCCCTTTCCCATCCTGCCGTCGCCGAAAACCTTCGATGTGTTAGTGCGATGTTAAACCACTAGCAAAAAAATATATGTTTTTTCAAAGACGCTGCGGTGCCGGAAGTTTTTCACGCAGGAGCTCTTTTGCGTGCTGGTAAATCGACTAACTCGAGGCTGACGTATTTCAGCACCTTTAAATATCACCGGACTGAGCCGGGATCGAACCCGCCAACTTCAGCTCAGAAGCCCCGTTTCAAGATTGGAATTTAATAATAATAATAATAATAATAATAATAATAATAATAATAATAATAATAATAATAATAATAATAATAATAGCTTCAATCCTAAATGAGTGCAGTCAATTAAAGAGCAAGGAAGAATCCTGAACAGGCTAAGTAAAGGAAAGTATACAGCATTATGAACATGGCAACGAAATAATTCAACAGAGTTCAAATTAGTTTATACACATCAGTGATGGCTATGTATTTTTAGCCCGTGTGAACCCATTCATTAATGGAAATTATGACGGGCTCACGAGGCACGAGACAAGCCTGGCTATTGTCTGCGACGTCCGTTGGCACCTGCCGGCCACTTAATTTTCTGCAGCTCAACTTGTCACCACCACGCGTGAATGTTCAAAGGAGTGACATGTTAAACAGATTAGCAATGCCTATCAAAGATAAATGGTTCCTACAAACGTTTAACAAACAGGCATGACGTTCAATTGTTCTTTTCAGTGGCACTTCTCTTCAATAACAAGACCATTAAAATTATGTGTGTGTAGAATCTGTTTCACACGATCAGTTTCAGGCCTACAGCGGAGTTACACGCTCGCCTCCTGTTCTCACGTTTGCAGGATCGAATCTTTCTTTTCTTTTTTTTTTTTTTTTTTTTTTTTGCTTTACGGCGCACCGACACAGATATGTCTTACGGCGACGATGGGATAGGAAAGGCCTAGGAATTGGAAGGAAGCGGCCGCGGCCTTAATTAAGGTACAGCCCCGGCATTTGCCTGGTGTGAAAATGGGAAACCACGGAAAACCATCTTCAGGGCTGCCGACAGTGGGGCTCGAACCCACTATCTCCCGATTACTGGATACTGGCCGCACTTAAGCGACTGCAGCTATCGAGCTCGGTGGGTCGAATCTTAACGCAGTCCACGAAAATATACACATCCTTCCAAATATACAGTATACATAGTTATTCAAATTAAAATTTACAGCTCACATAAAAGAAACGACTCTGTCAGCAATAATAGCAATAAACGACACAGATCATCTTGGTTAAATATCGATCAAAACAGCCTTGAAACTTTCCCGTCGAAAAATTACACCAATCGCGACCTACGGCATTGAAATCATATGGACCTTCCTCAAACAGAAAGACCTAAGAGAGAGAGAAAGGGTGAAAGCAAGAGCGCTGTGTGGTTCTAAACACACACCCTCAAGACTTGTATATGAACCGACCCGAGAACTTTTCTTCATTGAGGACCTACGACACACTATGACTCTACAACCTACAAAAGAATACAAGGAGCTGTTACATTAGTTAAAATTGAAGAAGACAGAAATTTAGCATGGCTTTTATATGACGGACGCAATGACAACAGACAATTGGTGCCAAAGCCGCTTCGATCTCAGGCATACAGTGACTCGTGGAGCGGTCCATGGTTTACATCAAAAGGCATGTGTTGTACCTAGTTTTCACGAACCAAACCATGATTGTGTGTGCCGATGGTGTGAAAAATGTTGTGGTCGTTACCACGCCCTGGAGTGCCTGAAAATGCCTTGTTCTCTGACAAAGCTCTGTAGCGAGTAAGTTTGTATTCATGCACATTGTGTGTCTTTCCATTTAATAATTAAAATTGAGCGATATGGCTGCGTGGTACGGGCCCCGTAGATGTAAGCTTGTATTCGGGAGATGGATGGTTCGAATCCCATCGACGGCTGCCCTAAAGATTTTCCGTGGTTTCCCCATTTTCACACCAGGCAAATGCTGGGGTTGAGCCTTAATTAAGGTCATGGACGTTTTCTTCCTAGTCCTAGTTTTCTTCCTTTCCATTCTATCGTCACCGAAAACCTATTTGAGTTTAGTGTGACGCAAGACACGTAGCAAGAAAAAAGTTAAAGTGAAACCTGTTCACAACGGAACCTGCATATAGCAGAAATCTAGTTTTAACGGAAATATTCCATGGCCTGATGAGATTAACACTAAAATATACACAGAAGTACCTGTACTTAGCGGAACTTGTCCAACGCAGAAACGAAAAAAATCTCAGTATACGGGGGAAAATATAGAATTTTATCTGTGTAATTTTTCATTCGCGATGAAAGCTGAATTGTTTAAAAATGTTTGAGTTTGTAATGATGTTATTGATTATACGTCTCACTAACTATGTACTTTTATAATTTTCGGAAACGCCGAGGTGCCGGAATGTTGTCCCGGAGTGTTCCATTTACGTGCTGGTAAATGTACCGACACGAAGCTGGCGTATTTAAGCACCTTCAAATACCATCGGACTGAGGTAGGATCAAAGCTGCCAACCTGAAGTCATACGGCTAACGCTCTACCGTCTGAGTTACTCAACCCGGCATTTTTTAAAAATGTCTTTGAATTTGTAAGGAAATAAATAATGTTTACCATCCTACAAGTTATGTCCAGAAATCGATTCTTGTACGTTTAATCATTTGGAATTGTTGCGAGAAATTTAACTTCCTAGAGAACATGAAAAGCGATGAAAAGGAAATGTATTGCAGTGTCTCTCTTGTGTAACGATTAATAAAGTAGGCAGTGTTACAGCATGAAGTGGTTTGTTGTTTATCGTGAGAGGTCCATAATGCAGTAAAATGACTAGAAAATATCTCGGACTACTGTGCAGAACTCCAGTATATAATATGCGAGTGCAATGATATGATGTTTACCTCTTTTCAACGGAAACCTGTGCACAGCGGAAAAGAAACGTAGTACCATGAGATTCCGTTGCGTACAGATTTCAAGGTTTCACTGTATTAACATTTGATTTGCACAGAATATATTATACTTACCTACTAGAGTCCACGAAAATGACAACCATTAATACTTGCATATTCTCTCATCTGCACCGACCGAGAGATACGGCATTGCTTGCTGCTATACTCTGAAGAATATAGAAAATTTTGAATTATACTGGGCACATCTCATTTTTTCATTTGAATTATTTTACGAGAATATCTGACCTATGTGAAAACTGTTTGGAACAAACTAAAATCTACTACATTCTCCGTTCTAAGTTTATTTCGCAGACCCCTTCCACAGTTTGATAGATGTGTAGAGATGCAGTAAGTAGACGACGGCCACAGATGGATCAACCTGGCAATTTATCTTGAAGAGGGATTCAAGTTTAAACTTAATTTACACAAGTTTCCAAGTACATAACTGGAGGTCAGCATATCTCGTGTGTTCAATGGCACATTACATAACACTTGTATGAGATGCAAAATGGCAAGCTTTCAATTTTATAGTCATCAGGAGTCAATTGGTAGCCAGTACAGTTTCATAAGGATCATATTAATCACTGCCCAGCATCCTCCGCAGATGACAGCTGAGGAGATAGTAGTCACTGCTTCAAAGATTATAGCCGTCAGCCACTCCTGAAAGTGCTACCTATTATACTTGTTATATTGTTATTGCACCCTAAGTGTACGATATTTTGGTTATTTTTTAAACTGTCGTCATCGTTATTTATAATATTCCTGTGGCCTGAACATCGTGAAACAATTCCTGCATATCGATATTTCGTCGCTCCAGAACATACTTCGACCCGATGTAACTCAAAGCAGCGGTTCATGACAAGCAAATCAACATCAAAAATACCGAATTTCCGACCAATATCCCCATCTCGAAGCTGACATTTGTCGGTATGACCTATTACACAGACATGGATCACCGAGGACAAGCTTAGTCTCTACTGATGTTAAGGCAGATTTAACCAGGTCTACCCGGCTCAAGATTTTATATTTCCCCTCACTTGACAACTTGCAGCCGCATTCACTCCTGCTTGAAGGGGTGGCAGTAATATTTATTTGCGTGACTACCCCGACCACACTTCAAACCAGGCTGTACAACCAAGTCGTGGTAGTCCTACTCTTAACTGCTCTGGTGAAATGGAGGGATGTAATTTGTGGGTTATGAGCGTGGACAGAAGGCAATGGACGAGATTAAGAAAGTAGAGGAAAATCGGTAATCAGGAGAATTTATTATAAAAGACATTTTACGGGCAACAAAGTTAATCGAACATGGGATAAATTTACCTGTATTATTTAAGAAACTTAAGAACACAATGCATTGAAATAAAACTGTAAATTCAGACAATGAAATATACATCTATATATATATAAAATAACATGTCCTGACTGACTGACTGACTGACTCATCATCGCCGAACCAAAACTGCTGGACATAATGAAATGAAATTTTGGGAATACAATTACATCAGGGTGTAGATGCTCACTAAGGGAGAATTTTTGGATATTCCGGTGCTAAGGGGGTGAAAAGGGGCGGGGGGTGAAATTTTAAAATGAGGATACCTATATCTCAAAAACTTAAAAGTTTACAGACGTAAAAATTGGTATCTGGAACTCTTTTAAAAATAAAGAAACACGTATTTTACGTATTTTTGTTTTCGGAAAATCCCATTAAGGGAGGTGAAAAATGGGGGAAAAGGGTTTGAACACTTTTTATGAGGAGACATATCTCAAAAACTAAAGATATTAAAAAATGTGAAAACTTGGTATTTGGAATCTCCTTTAGAAATAAAGAAACACGCACTTTTGGGGAGGGGGAATCAGCTTAACGGGTAGGAAGAAGGGAGGGGGGTGAAAAGGAGTTGAATTACTTTCATGAGGATACTTATACCTCAGAAAATGAAGATTTTACAGACGTGAGAATTGGTATTTGGAATATCCTTTAAAAAGAAAGAAACATGTATTTTTGTTTCAGGAAAATACACTTAAATGGGGGTGGGGGTGGGGGTGGCGGTGGGGTGGGGAAGGACTGATAAAGGGGTTGAATTCTTTTTATGGGGATACTTATGCATATCTCAAAAACTGAAGATGTTACATATGTGGGAATAGGTATTTGGAATCTCCTTTTTAAAATAAAGAAACCTGTATTTATTTTTCGACTTGAGAAGACTGTTTCTCACACGTACAGTTCTATGTCGCATGGTCGTCTTAGCCCCAAAAGGTAATACCACAAACATGGTTTACAAACAATTTCAGGGGTAAATGAAACTCAATTTTTGGGCGAGTTTTTATACTTTGGGAATTTTCAGATAATGTGTTAGTACAATGCCGAGGAACGATTACTTTGATCAAATTACGAAATCCACGCGAGCGAAGCCGCGGGTAATTGCTAGTTGCTTATATGTATAAACCATAGTAGCCACTAGGGACAAAAAGCACTGCACGATTGTCCCTGTTTATTGACAAAACAACACAACTGTTCGTAAAGTGGTCTCCAAGAAGTACTCGTCCGTGCCTTCGTCTGGCTATATCGACGCTACTTTTGGAGTTCAGCGCTTCGTTGGGCCACCTTTTTGTGTAATAACTAGAGCCCGGATTATATGTCATATAAAAATGAGAATTATATACATAAATATGTAGCTAAAATTGACAAATAATAAAAAATATGTGACTTAATATCTACGCTTTATTTGATGTGTTCCTGTACACAGAAAAGGAAACAAAATCGAACGAAGTTAAAAGTGATGTTATTCAACGTCTAAATTTCACTTGAAGGAACAATTAATAACCAAATAGTTCTCCACATTTTCTGCAGTCATCGAATGCCTTTTGTCTTAGGATGTTCTTATATATTGAAAATCTTTCAACTTCACATGAAGTCACTGGCGCGTTTCAAATTGCCGTGGAAAGAAACATTTAATTGTTGACTTGCTCAAGCACAGAAGGTCCTTATTAAGAGAGAGGAAATTTGATCTCATCAAATACAAATATGCTTATTAGGAAAATGTTTCTGAAGACTTTTGTGTGGAGTGTAGCCCTTTATGGAAGTGAATCATGGGCAATAAAAGGCACTTTTGACATATGGCATTAAACCGAGGACTGGAGAAGGGATTACAAAAGATGAGTCACTAAATCTGAGAGGAAAAATGATGTGACAAAGCCTGTGCAAGGGAAGATTCACAGACACAGCTCGAGGTACCCAAGACTTGCACTGTCAACACATCTAAGTGATGCGATTCTTTGACAGAATACCGCACTTTAAATTATTTTTAGATGTTAGAGACCGGGCGAGTAAGCCGTGCGGTTAGGGGCGCGCAGCTGTGACCTTGCATCCGGGAGATAGTGGGTTCGAACCCCACTGTCGGCAGCCCTGAAGATGGTTTTCCGTGGTTTCCCATTTTCACACCAGGCAAATGCTGGGACTCTACCTTATTTAAAGCCACGGCCTCTTCCTTTCCACTCCAAGCCCTTTCCTATCCCATTGTCGCCATAAGACCTATCTGTGTCGGTGCGACGTAAAGCAAATAGCAAAAGAAATAAAAGATGTTAGAGACGTACAGGCTTTTAAAACTATTTTGAAGTGTTTAATTAAAAGACTTAAAATCGATGTAAAATGTTGAAAAAAATGTTTTCTTTCAAATGAGCTATATCCTTCAAGATATTTAAAATATGTACTATTTATCAAACTATTTACTATGCATCAAAATATGTAAAAATATGTAACTTTAAACTTCTGCAATGAAAGTTCTTCTTGTGTGATTCTTCGGTATTTTAGTTTCTTTGTGTAGCTACAGGAACAGAATATGTAATTACATATAATCCGGGCTCTAGTAATAACCTCTGCCAGTCGTCGGGGCATGAACTTCACCAACTTTTCAGTCGTGGTTCTTGTGATATTCTTCCTCTCGTCCAACAATGCTGCTTGTACCGGGAGGTACACATCAATCAATACTGATCTGCATTTAGGGCAGTCGCCCAGGTGGCAGATTCCCTATCTGTTGTTTTCCTAGCATTTTCCTAAATGATTTCAAAAAAACTGGAAATTTATTGAACATCTCCCTTAGTAAGTTATTCCAATCTCCAACTCCGCGTCCTATAAATGAATATTTGCCCCCGTTTGTCCTCTTGAATTCCAACTTTATCTTCCTATTGTGATCTTTCCTACTTTTATCAACGCCACTCAAACTTATTCGTCTATTAATGTCATTCCACCATCTCTCCGCTGACAGATCGGAACATACCACTTAGTCAAGCAGCCCCTCTTCTTTCTCTCAGTTCTTCCCAGCCCAAACTTTGCAACATTTTTGTAACGTTACTCTTTTGTCGGAAATCACCCAGAACAAATCGAGCTGCTTTTCTTTAGATTTTTTCCAGTTCATGAATCAGGTAATCCTGGTGAGGATCCCATACACTGGAACCATACTCTAGTTGGGTCTTACCAGAGACTTATATGCCCTCTCCTTTACATCCTTATTACAACCCCTAGACACCCCCATAACCATGTGCAGAGATCTGTAACCTTTATTTACAATCCCATTTATGTGATTACCCCAATGAAGATCTTTCCTTATATTAACACCTAGATACTTACAATGATCCCCAAAAGGAACTTTCACCCAATCAACGCAGTAATTAAAACTGAGAGGACTTTTCCTATTTGTGAAACTCACAACCTGACTTTTAACCCCGTTTATCAACATACCATTGCCTGCTGTCCATCTCAACATTTTCGAGGTCACGTTGCAGTTGCTCACAATCTTGTAACTTATTTATCACTCTATAGAGAATAACATCATCCGCAAAAGCCTTACCTCCGATTCCACTCCTTTACTCATATCATTTATATATAAGAAAACATAAAGGTCCGATAATGCTGCCTTGAAGAATTCCCCTCTTAATTATTACAGGGTCAGATAAAGCTTCACCTACTCTAATTCTCTGAGATCTATTTTCTAGAAATATAGCAACTCATTCAGTCATTCTTTTGTCAAGTCCAATTGTACTCATTTTTGCCAGTAGTCTCCCATGATCCACCCTATCAAATGCTTTAGACAGGTTCAATCGCGATACAGTCCATTTGTCCTGAATCCAAGGTATCTGCTATATCTTGCTGGAATCCTACAAGTTGAGCTTCAGTGGAATAACCTTTCCTAAAACCGAACTGCCTTCTATCGAACCAGTTATTAATTTCACAAACATGCCTAATATAATCAGAAAGAATGCCTTCCCAAAGCTTAACCCCGTACATTTAAATGAAGCGCCTTGAAGTACGCTATCTATCATATAAAAATTGAAACATCTAGTGCAAGAAGTTGGGACGTTGATCAAACGATGTCACTACTAAATGATGGAGTAATATGTTATTTTAAACTTTCCTAAACTGACTGGATTTCTTTGTTTTGTTTTGGTGTATCACAGGAAGTTCGCACTTTTCTACATAGATGCCTCTATTAAAGAACTGATGCCATGCACTCTGGTGCTCAGTGGAATAACTAGAGATTTAAAGAAGTTTTAGTTGATAGTGTTTCTGAACTGAATTGACTTTTCTTATTTCTGGTACTTCAAGGTTTGCAACACTTCTTATTCATCCCGCCAACTTGGTATTCTAATCAATCATAAATTTTCTGTATTTATTTTTCAGCCAATCATAGGCTTCTTGTAACTTTTGTTTATCCAATAAAAATGAGAGGGTGTGTTTGGATTTAGTCCAGAGCCTTCTCGAAGCTTCCTCTCGGGTATAAAAGCTGACGCCTTTTCAAGTTAACTTGTCTTATTGATCGCTGAATTACTGAGTGTGTGTGTTAAGAGAGGAGACGGGGGTCCTCATTCTTCGGCAGACAGAACATCAGCCCAGGTAATGGCCACCAGTTTTCTATCTCTGTAGTTATCTCCGCAAGCTGAACTCGAGGGGAAGCTTACTTACACTGTAAATCGGGGACAGAGAGCGCGTTTCCCTCTCGAATTTCCCTTCCATTAATCTTGAGGTGACTACGATTTTGTAACTGTTTTTCTCCTGTAAATCATAAATTAAGTTGTTCTTCTAGTCACCTCATTAGTGTGTGATTAGCCTCTGCATGGTCGGGCTGCAAGCCCAAGTAGGGTTTTTACCTTGGTTTTCTAGGAGCGCAAGTGTACACCTCCAAACATTTTTGAGTTTGGACCAGTAATTTAACCTGTTCTTTTTCACGAAGGCCCAATAGATACCCCTGTGTAAACTAAAATTCATATGGTATTGTAAATTGCAGATTGTGACTAGAGGCCTAAAGGTGTAATTATATTGAGCAGAGACGCTCTTTTCCGTCTTGTAATAGTTAATGGTTGCCTTGAGTAGGCCGTAGCGCTGTCTCCTTGGTAGAATTTGTAGAGCATGTAAGCTATTTTGTGGTTAGGTAATATATATTTGTGTACTATTGAGTGGTGCCTTTGAAGGCCGTAAATTGTAACCGTTGGAGCACAGTGCTCTTGAAAATTGTGTTTTGGGAGATATCTATCTATCTATCTATCTATCTATCTATCTATCTATCTATCTATACGCAACAATTGTGATGTTGGGACCTTGTAAATTAGGAGCTTGAAGGTCAAAATTGTAAATTACCAATTCTTGGTTTCTCTATATTTGAACCAACTACCTATGCACCTGAAAGCATGTTATTTGTTGAAATTTAAGATATGAAAAGAAATATAACCTTTATTTTAAAATTTTAAATTCATCTTTGACTATCGTAGATAGACCCATTCCAGCCCGCACCTTCTTTCACATCTGCGTTTCACAGATAAAACTGCTTACAACTCATTCTTGTTCGAAATAGGTCTTTTTCGTAAGTTTCGCTCCAAAACATTCCACAAATGCTCAATAGGATTGAGGTTCGGCAACTGTGGTAGGGTCTTCATACAACGTGGTGTGTTATAAACCAGCCACAGCCTGGTATTAAGATCCGTGTGTTTAGGGTCGTTGTCCTGGGTGAAAATGTAGTCCCCTGTCAGGCTTATATCTTCTACACTTTTGACAAGATGGTCCTTCAGAATCTGAATATATCCACGGTGGTCCAAGATACCTTCAACTGAATGTAAGTCCCCAAAACCAGTCGCACTCATGCACCCCTATACTAGTATGGATCCCCCATCGAGTTTGACAGTAGGAGTAAAGTTCCGTTCTTCCGTACTACTGTTCTTTTGTCTCCAAACCGTCACTCTCCCATCCGACTTGATAATATTAAACTTACTTTCGTCTGTGAAGACGACCCTTTTCCAGAATTCAAAGTTCTTATTTTTGTTGGTTTCTGCAAATGTACGTCTCTCCTTTCTATTCACTTCGTTAATGTATGGCTTTTTACGGGCTGTTCGTCCATGAAAGCCAGCTGCATAGAGAACATCCCTTACAGTATTCTCTGAACCAGTATCTCCCAATTAATTGGCAACCTGAACATTTATTTTCGGGGCACTCAATTTTGGATCCTTTTTAACTTGAAGGACCATAAGCCACTTTTCCTTCTCTGTCAAGATAGGTGGATAGCCCTTTCGGGGAGCATTTTGGTACTTTTGTGTTTTAGTAAACCTGTATATTATGCTTCTTACTGTTGTAACTGGTCAGCAGAGAAGTTCACTAATGTCTTTATAAGATTTATCTGCTTTAAAATGACGTACGGCAATCCGGCGTTCCTCCCCTGTTACCTTGTTTTTCCGTCCTATTCTTCCCTACGCCTTGCACAAACAATAACACACTGCCTGCACCATATGACATCGGTGTCTGCCTTGGATGGACTGGGGGCTTGCCTTCGATATTTGAATTAATACATGCGGACGAATACATATTGGAGGGTAGATATCACTAATGTTTGTTTTTAATGGGAATAACTTACGATAATTGTTGTCCATTGGCTTCTTCTTAACGAATATGAAAGCCGTACATTCTCAACAGTTAGATTAGATTTATGTCGGTAAGGCATTATATGTTTGGACGTCATAATTAAACTCATACCATTACGTAGGTTAACAGACGACCAATTCTTGGAGCCAATGTAGATACTTGCATCGCCATCGGATGTTAAAATCCACCAACCTGATCGAGAATCGAAGCAGGGACGGTCTGAACGGAAGGGCGCGACGCTGACCATTCAGTCAAGGTGCCGGACCGTGGTTACACCACCACCACCACCACCACCACCACCTTCTTCCTGGTCTTTTCCCAATTTATTGGGATCGGCAACTGATACGATGACGCCACCCCCATGTGGAGGGATGTATTAACTACTGCGTGTTTCTGTGGTGGTTGGTAGTGTGGTGTGTTGTATGTATATGAAGAGAAGTGTATTAAGTCAAACACAAACACCCAATCTCCAATCCGGAGGAATTAACCATACCCAGTTAAAATCCTCGGCCTGGCCGGGAATCAAACCTGCGGCCCTCCGAAACGAAGACCAGTACGCCGACCATTCGGCCAATGAGCCGAACTTGTTACACTGCTACTATACTATAAGAAACGTTATTTTGATAACCACTGACACAGGATCCGTGTCATCCATGGCTTTGAGATACACGGTCTGACAAAAAAAAAATGAAGCACCCAGAAGGGGAGGAAGAAACGAAATGTAACTTCACGTGTTGAGAGGGTATGTGATGTTATTTCAGTGATTACAAAATCGAGTCAAATTTACAAAGAACTTGGTAGTATGAGCCCACTTATCAGCATAACGTTGCACCCCCTCTGGCCCGTGCGCATGCATTGATTCGGTTGGGAAGGGTGTCAAAGCCGTTGTATCCTCTCCTGAGGCAAGCTGCCCACAACTGTTGTAAATGGCCCTTGATATCCTGGATACTGGCCCTGTGACGGAGTTGACATCCGAGGTGGTACCACACGTTCTATCGGGGACACATCTAGAATCTTGTTGGCCACGGGAGTACCTCAGCATAACGCAGACAGTTTATAGAGATATGTGCCGTGTGTAAACGAGCAATGTCCTACTGAAAAATGGCACCACGATACTGTCGCATGAGAGATAACACATGAGGACGCAGGATATCCGTGACGTACCGGTGGTGTGCCGTTAGAGTTAACTCAATCACTACCAGCCGTGACCCGAAGTCATACCCGATGGCTCCCCACACTACGACGCCAGAAGTAACACAGCTGTGCCTCTCCAGAACATTAGAAGTATGGGACCTCTGCCCAGGTCACCGCCATATTCGCAGACGATGGTCATCCAGGGTAGTGCGTAAACTAGATTCATTCCGGAACACTATACGACGCCATTCATCAGCAGTCCATACTTGCCGGTCACGGCACCACTCCAAACGCAGTCGTTTGTGTTGTGGTATTAATTCCCTGGTTCGGGTGTTGTTAGTCTCCGACCAATGCAATGTTGTGGGATGACACAGTATGTTGCAGGGAGTCCACTACTTGTTCTCGCCGGGCTGAGTGGCTCAGACGGTTAAGGCGCTGTCCTTCTAACCCCAACTTGGCAGGTTCGATCCTGGCTCAGTCCGGTGGTATTTGAAGGTGCTCAAATACGACAGCCTCGTGTCGGTAGATTTACTGGCATGTAAAAGAATTCCTGCGGGACTAAATTCCGGCACCACGGCGTCTCCGAAGACCGTAAAAGTAGTTAGTGGGACGTAAAACAAATATTATTATTATTATTATTATTATTATTACTTGTTCTCGGATGGCAGGCGCAGCTGTGAAGGGGTTACGATGTGGTTGGCGCACAATACGGCGATCCTCCCATATGGTGGTCAGACGTAGTCGAACGGAACCTTGACGTCGAGTATGCCTGCCGTCACCTTCCCATGCAGTCGTACATCGGGCCACTGTCACATCCGATGGCCCCACAAATCTGGATATTGCACGGTTCGATCAATCAGCCGAACTGAGACCCACAATGAAGCCTCTTTCACAATCTGTCAGGTGCTGATTACGCTATAGGAATTGCCCCGGCATTTGCCTCAGTGCAGGAGAATGGAAAACCACGGAAAACCATTCTCAGGACAGCCAACGGTGGGGACCAGCCCTTCTCCGTCTCGCGAATGCAGAGGCGTAGCGCCACGGTACAGCCGTCGCCACTTGTGGCCCGAGAACCACTCTGAATCCGCTGACCCACACACAGTGATCAATTAACATCTGATGTTTTTTCGTGGGGGGGAAGGCTCGAAGCTCTCACCCCTGCGTGGCGATCAACATCGCCTCCGACATGCCGTTAGTTCTAAGAAGAAAGAGACAGCAGGGAGGATTGGGAAATGTTATACTATGGAAGTATCTGCCTGTCCCCATGCTATGCCTGTTACCATGTTACCAGGCCAGATGTGGTGATAAGGGTCAGGACAAAACCACATAGGCAGAAATAGAAAATGCCTACATGTAAAACTTGACAAACCCATCTGACTGTCAACGCCCCTTATATACCCTACCAGGCCTGGTAATAGCGCTGAACATGAATGACGCTAATGCACTCTGGTGACCGTTCTACCTATCACAGAGAATTGCAACTCTAATAATTTACATACTCGCCGATGGTGTGTACGTGTACGAAGTTACATTGGTATCTGACTATTTCTTCTTGGTGCTTAAATTTTTTTGTCAGACAGTGTATTTTGGAAAATATAACAAGAATCGATTTTGAGATATTGTTGTTCTTAATAAAGAACTGAAGATGCGTTATGCCAAACTTCACATGTGAGGACTGACCCCATGACTGGTAAGTCAGAAACATCTGAACATTCTATCAATGGGTTAGTGAAATCAAGAAAACAAAAACAAATCCTTGGTGTGCAGAGTTCATGACGGGCCTCGGCCGGACAGATGACCTACATATGTTGGATTGTTATGTGGTCGGTGTGAGGATATCTTCAGCCCTATTACTTGACTTTCATGGCTGGGTCTACTGCCTTTCATATCAGACAGCTTTCCTGTCGATCTTAAAAAGGGTGAGCGAGCGTTGTTCCAGCCCTCACTCCAGAATTACAATTCTTGCTCGAGCCAGGAATTTAATTCTTGTCCTCAGTTTATTGAAATGTGTGCATCTACCCCTTAGTCCCGTAGGTGAAATGATATTTTATGACATGTTTTCACGACAGGATGCTGCCCTTCCTGCCGCCAAACTCAACCGAGGAGCTAATTAAGATTAAATACATGATGGTGAATGAAATTTAGTAAGGAGGTGGAAGGAATCGGCTGTGGCCTATGAATAGGAACTGACCCGGCATTTGCTTGGAAGTGGAAATGGGAAACCACAGCAAAGCATGCCCAGGATAGCCGACGGGAGGGTTCGAACCCACTCACCTCCCGAATGCAGAGTTTGGCTCCATACCCGTAGCGCATTAACACGCGCGGCCACTCTGTTCGGTAGTTTATTGAAATATCTTACACTTTAGACTTAGAGCTTGTCATATTATAATCTGTAAATATCTGTGTATAAATATCGAACTGAAATTATGAAAATACATTCCCTTGATGTTGAATTATATTCCTATTGACTTTACATAAACAAGATGGGAAAATTAATTACCAGAAGCCTACAGTATATTGAAGTGATGGCCGAATCTTAAAGCAGAAGTATTTTGTAATTACAACGCAGTCAGAAACTTATCTACCACCGGTGAGGTCTACGGGGTTAACATAACAACTTCCTGCACGCTTAACCCGTTTGAATCCCGGCACTGTCACCAATTTAAAACTAATTCGTGGTTCTCGCCTCTGAGAATACAATTGAGATGTGAAATGATATGAAACCCAACTTTTGGTTTTCCACAGTTTCCTCGCTTCAAGTCCAGACGGAGTACATCTCGTCCCCGACCATGAGGAACTAGACCATTCTGGTAGCTAGATCGTAAGTTAATTACAACCACAAGAACGGCAATAAAAAGAGCTGAACCGTGCGAGTTCCATACGCGGAGATGGTAACTTTAGTCCACACCGTCGATACCCCTGAAGATGTCTATTCGTCTTCACGCCAGGCAAGCACAGACACTTTATCTTAAGTAATGGTACGGGTGCTACCCTCCCAATCCTAGCTCCTTCCTCGCCCAGCTTCACCAAAAACCTACTTCTGCTAGAGTGGCATTGAAGAGGCAACAATGTTCAACAGCCAGTTTTGCACATGCTACCAGCGGTTGTAGCATGAACCCGGATCACCGCCTATTGAACTGCATTCCTTTATATACTTTGACAGCTTGCAGTGGGAGAAGGACCCAACAGATGATATTCTGTATAGGAACTCATGTCCGAAATCCGAAAACGCACGGTTTTCCCGCTACAAGCAAAACACCACCACGCGTTTAAATGTCCCTCGTCTACTGCGCCAATGAGCGGAGCGGAGTACGTACGATGTTGTCGCAACGCTTCTTCGTCCAGTTACAAGAGAGTCGGATTTACGAGACCCCGGTGGTGTTCGAGGAAGATCTGCTTGCGCCGGTTTTGGCAGTGACTACCAGGTGTTTGTGAGCAAGTGTACCGGAACATGATACACGGGTACAATGTTTTTATCAAAGTGGGTGGGCGCTACGTCGAGGAGTTCTTGTGAGCGGACGCAGAAGCACTGCAACAGCTTACGTACTTCGCTTCGCATGGTGACGCAGCAGACGCGGGATATTAGAACACGTGGTGGACTTTTGCTTGAAGCGGGAAACTGTAAATTTCCGGACATGTCTTCTTATTCAGAACGTAACTTACTCGATCCACCCTATAAGCCCTCAAAGTGTGTAATAATATGAAATAAGATAGACTCTGTAGAGTTGGGGACCAACGAAATCAGGTGGTTTATTCATTTTCGTCAAAAAATGTCAGTATGACGACAGTCAAGTGTAAGGTTAATAATTCCTAGCAACAGTGAGATATTTCTTTTCAAAATTCAGAATAACACAAAGGGCAATAGACCATTTACTTTACCAAGCATATCTATGAGAAACGAGCCGGAGGCTATAACTAGAAAACCACTGCGAGGATCATAATGTCATTGCCTGCGGAAGAGAGTGTGGCCCCTATAAGAGCGCTGAGGTCCGAAACTCATCGCTGGAGGGACACGGGCGCACACTCATGTGACGACAGAGCGAGCACCCGCACGCGTTGACTGTCCACTAGTGTTGGCTACTGAATGCATGATTCGAAGCAGTGTATCGATTCATTCAAGTGTCCGAGTGAATCGATTCACAGGAAAGGCGAGCTCACGGCTCACGATTCAGCTTACACCCAGCGGACAGTGCTGAGTGGCGCACTCACTGGATGTTGACGGGGAGCCGAGCTTCCGCTGCAGCGAGACAGTGTATCATGGCACATCGAAAGAATCGTGAACGAGCCGGCTCAGTGAGACACAAGATACACACGGCTCCTTCGGCTCACTGGACACGCGGAGAGCCGAGCTTCCGCTGCAGCGAGACATACAGTGAGACATGCTAGACTGAAAGAATCGTATGCTATAATGGACTCTCGAGCTCAGCTCATTTGAAAATAATACCCATTTGCATTCACTGTCCTCTTCTTACAGGGAGGTTTAAATAATAGATGGATTTATTTGCAGTGTTAAAAAGGTAGTCATAACATAATTCTGAAGTAGCTAGTAAGTAGGTAGGCTATTAGGTTATACTATTTATTAGTTTAATGAATCTTAGTATTATAACTTAATTGACTTTTGACAATTAAACTCGACTCTAGCCTGCCCTATGACTATGAGTCATGCTCATGACCACTCAAAAGTACCTGTTTTATATTGGGAAGAACGGCTCAGTATTTTCTCAGTTCATATGTCACATCGTTGCACAAGACTTCAATCATATGTGGACAGACGCAATAACAGTATGTTGAATCAGAAAACCAGCGGGCTACTGTACATCTCGAGTAGCCTATACAAAATATGACGATTTAAAAAAATCCTCAGCTGATAGAAAAATACTTTTTTAAAAAGACTGAGCGAGTTGTCGTGCGGTTAATATCGCGTGGCTATGCGTTTGCATTCGGGGGGTGGTGGGTTCGAATCCCACCGTCGGCAGCCGTTAAGATGGTTTTTCCGTAGTTTCCCCATTTTCACACCAGGAAATGCTGGCTCTGTACCTTAATTCAGGCCATGGCTGCTACCTTCATAATCCTAACCTTTCCCACCCTGCGTTGCCGGAAACCTTCGATGTATTAGAGTAACTAGCATTTTTTCTAAGAAAGGAGTTCATAGTATGAAGACCAGATGGCAGCTGCGAGCACTGAATGCTGTTGCTGCTGTCTTACCAGCACATACTACACTGATGCAGTAGGAGCGGTGACCAATGAGCCGTGAATCGGATCACTGTATCGATTCAGTAACGTGAACGGAATCAAATGAATCGATTCAGTAAAATGAATCGAATGTCCCATCACTACTGTCCACTGTAATCAGTCGTGCTGTAAAGAGTGAAATGGAGTCTTCAAAACAAGAGCAATGGGATGTAGTGCGTTTCCTGACAGCGGAATGAGTGCGGGGAGCGGAAATTTATCGAAGAATGGCACAAGTTTACGAAGAGCACTGTATGTCCGTTGCAAGGGTCAAGGCGTAGCACAAGCGATTCATGAAAAGGACGAAAGTCGTTTGACGATTACGCACGGTCTGGAACGCCACACCACATTCTCGATGCCATTGTCCAGCAGGTGGATGCTCTCATTACGCAAGACCGACGAGTTAAGGTAGCAGCCATTGCCGCAGAGGTCTGAGTGAGTGTCGGAAGTATCACGCCATCATTAAGAACAGATTGAAATTTCGCAAAAAGTGCGCCTAGTGGGTGATTCACAGTCTTCAACCAGTACAGGGAGCATGTCGAATGGGACTCTCTCTTGAACATCTGCTGCGCTATGCCAAGGAAGGAAATGAAAGCCATCAAACCGAAACGAACAGGACAGCTCACGCGCGGGATCATTCTGCTCCACGACTATGCAAGACCCCATACAGCAAACGCAGTCAAGGAGCTCTTGCAGACAGTAAAATGGGAGGTCCTCAATCACCCTCCATACAGTCTGGACCAGTCTCCCTGTGATCAGGCCATTTTTGATGAGCTAAAGAAGGCTCTGAAAGACAAAAGATTTACCTCGGACGACGACGTCAAGCAGTACCTTCGGAACTGGTTCACAACGCAGCCCCAGAAATTTTACGAGACGCCCATTCACCGCCTTATATCGCAGTGGGACAAGTGCCTCAACACTGCTGGGCAATATTACCGCAATAACGGCAGAGGTTTTCATTTTATAACCTTCGACTCGTTTCTCTTTGAATAACCCTCATATTTTATGTTGGGTATGAACACCTCTCTTTCCCCGGACAACAAATCGAAACCATCAACTATTAACTAATAAAATGTTAAACTCTGCTAAGCGTTCATGATATTCCAGATTAGACTGGGTCAGGGATGGAATGAATGAAGCCCCCATCTAGCGGCGAGGATAGGAATTGTACCGGCTGCCGAATCCTATCGCACTCCTCTGGGGCAGTGATTAATGAATGACGGATGAAATGAAATGATATTGGAGAGTGTTACAATAATTGTAATTCTCAGTTCAATACGGACCAACCATGAAGTTTTTAGTTTTAATTGGAGAGAGTTGGTGGAACGAAATATGACAGGGAAAACCGGAGTACCCGGAGAAAAACCTTTCCCGCCTCCGCTTCTTCCAGCACAAATCTCACATGGAGTGACCGGGATTTGAACCACGGAATCCAGCTGTGAGAGGCCGACGCGCTGCCTCCTGAGCCACGGAGGCTCTTACGTTCATGATATTAAAGGATATAAATGAAATATTTTAAGACGTATGCCAAAAGAACTTCCCAACCATTAACTATTAAATTGTCTGCAAGCATCAAGGAAAATACAAAGAGAGTCTAATAAAGGCTATGAAACATTAAAATATAATCTTGTGACAAGATAAATTCAGCATCTGGCACTTCATCCACAATGCTGGCACGAGGAGACAGCGATACGTGTTTTGGATTTCACTTCGACAAGAAGCAAGCAGCAACCCATTGTCTCACCATAAACTTGGCTACGATTCAAAATGTACACTTTAAATTATTGTCAACTTAACTCTCTTAGCAGGTTAACCGGTGAGCAATTATACGGCTTGAATGGCAACATTCCTAAAAGAAACGACACCTCTTTCATCGTGTTACGAGCGTGCTGGAATGTGTTACTTTCAGAGTAGAGGGCAACTGATTAACAGGAAACACTTTATACTTCTGCACAATTCAGTTTATAGAGAACAAGGAGGCGTGACATTTCGAACAAATAAGAGCCTGTCGGTTCCCTTTGTAGAACAGTACGTAGTTCAGATTTCGCAACATTAATGAGATATGATAAAGTGAGGCAACATAAACACTTTGGTTCCTTTTCTATTACATTATATTAAGTACATTGCACCTAATAAAACATGTTTCTTGATATGAAGCAAAAAAAAGGGGGGGGGGGGCAATTTATATCCTAAAGCCTACAATCTTGCTTCACAATTCATAATTATATTCTAATTCGGATTTTTCAAATGCAACTTCGTTAAGGAGGTTGGGGCTGAGAGAGAGAGAGAGAGAGAGAGAGAGAGAGAGAAAATCAGTTCAAACACACTCCCTTCCGAAGCATGGAAAGTAAATTTCACCTACAACTCCATTTTACTAATCGATTTCCCTGACATCACACTAAAGAATACTACGAGAAAGAAACCAGGATGTTTAAGTGGGTAAACTTCCGCTGATGGCTTTCCAAAATTAGATTTTTGATTATAAATGGGCCATTTTCTCAGAAATTAACAGACATAAATTAGTAACAAATTTCGAATTTAATACCTATCAATTGTACATGTAACACAAATCTCGTACCGAGCAAGTGGCCGCGCGGTTGCATTTGGGAGATAGTGGGTTCGAACCCCACTGTCGGCAGCTCTGAATATGGTTTTCCGTAGTTTCCCCATTTTCATACCAAGCAAATGCCGGGGCTATATCTTAATTAAAGCCACAGCCGCTTCCTTCCCACTCCTTGCCTTTGCCTATCCCACCGTCACTATAAGACCTATCTGTGTCGGTGCGACGTAAAGCCACGGAGAACCATCTTCAGGGTTGCCAACAGTGGTGTTCGAACCGCATGATTATAAACACGGGACTGAAAAATATATTTTGTCCAATACATAACTCAAAGTGTCGATACTTGACAGAGAATTCAGCAGTCACAGTTCTGGCGTTAAAAACGGATTATTATTATTATTATTATTATTATTATTATTATTATTATTATTATTATTATTATTACTACTACTAAGGTGATGAAAATGTGTTCCTTTACCAGTACATTTTGAGATAGGTATTTGGAGGGGAGGGGAGAATGGAAAACCTACTTTAAGAAATCGATCATGTAACTTTATGATTCATGTGGAATCTTTCCTAACTTGCTTCCAATATATTAAATAGCCAAGAAATTTCACTTTTTTGCCATTAGATTGTAAATAATTTGATTTATGGTCCACTTCGTCGCTCTTCCAAAAAAGTAATTTAGTGACAGCAGTTTATATACTCGTATCAGAGTAAATATAAAAAACACCTAGTGAGTTGGCTGCGTGGTTCACGCACGTAGCTGTGAGCTTGTATTCGGTAGATAGTGGGTTCGAACCCCACAGTCAACAGCTCGGAAGGTGGTTTTCCGAGGCTTCAAATTTTTACACCAGCTAAGTATCGAGCTTGGCTTCGAAGGCCACGGTCGCTTCCTATTCCATAGTCGCCATATGTCCTGTCTTTGTCGGTGCGACGTAAAACGAACAGCAGTATTACGAGTATATCCCACCCTTACATGAAATCCAACTTGTGTATAAGACTAATATGTAAAGCAAATTCCATTTGCTTACACTCATGAAGTTCTTAAAAACGTATTCAAGACATTGAGTAGTAACTTAAAAAAAGACTAGTTTTCATTAACTCATTTCATTATACACAGAGAATTATGTTCAATCTCTAAAATCCTTTGTAAAGCTAAGAATAAAACATACTTATTTCAGCAAATCCCCGTACTTATTACACTTTTATCCAAATATTTCCTGGAGTTTCGCTACCGCACTTTGTTAGTATAGCAACCAGATGTTTGGTGTAAATGACGCGACCTGTCCACACTCCTTTGTAGTCTCATTCATCACTGCAAGCCGCTGGACGCTTCAGACAGAACAGCTTCTTGTTAAGACGAGAAAATAAAACACACACATCACTAAAACGACTACCAGATAATGTTTCAAATTAAGAGTTCTTCTCCAACTTGTCAGAGTGAAGACCACCCCACGACCATTAGATGGACTGGCAATGTGCAGCTTCAGCTTAACCAAAATCTAACAATACGACTCCGAAATGTTCCACCAATTATTTCATCCGCCGCACGACTTATGCGCTTAAGGAGATTTTAGATCGCAGTTAAATACCTCCTGAAAGGACATGCTGTCGAATAAATATATATTGTAGTTCATGTTAAATCACAGGAAGGTTAGGTGTTTTCAAACAAAAAGTCCATGGCACTTGCTGTAGAAGGGGCTGCCTGGCCGAGGCGGTAAAGGCGTGCTCGGTTCACCCGGAAGGACGTGGGTTCGATTCTCTGGCAGGAAGTCGTAAAATTTAAGAAACGAGATTTCCACTTCCGGAGGTGCACATGGCCCTGACATTCACTCAGCCTACACCAAAAATGAGTACCAGGTTAATTCTTGGGGGCAAAGGCGGCCGGGCGTAGAGCTAACCACTCTACCCCATCAAGTGCCAAGGTCACGGATAGTCGAAGCCTTTACCTTCCACCCCTCCAGGGGCCTTCATGGTCTGTACGGAGATGACTTTGCTTTTTACTTGCTGTAGAGGAACTCTTGGATCCATCTTGACGAATCGTTCCTTGTCGACAAAATATGGTTCTCAACACAGAAGAACAACTATTCATTTTAAAAGATAGACATGGGCCTACGTTAGGTCATCGTCATCAACAGTGTTTTGGTTAGGGGTGGGCGCAAAAGGATACCATCCCTCGAAATATTTAGATTTTCAATTCTATCATTGTAAATGTAAAAATTATGTCTCCAAGTCATAAAATCATTAAAGGTGAGTCTCTCAAAATAAAATTTTCCAACTAAAGCACAGGTCGTCAAGTACGAAAGGTTGGGTGTATACGGAAAATGCCTGATGGCTCCAGCCATCATGGTACATAAAAATATATCCCACAATTATTAGCCAGGATTTAGGCGTGGTAGAATGGCCAATTTCTGCTCCTCATGTGCCATAGCATCAAGGAGGTTCTATATATTTGCGAGGCTGGACTTTTTTATTGTTTAAATAACAATTTGCTTTACATCGCACAGCTACATTTAGGCCCTACGGTGACGATGGAATAGGAAAGATAAAGAGTGGGAAGGAAGCGGCCGTGACCTTAAGTAGTTAATTCCTCGTGTGAAAATGGGAAACCACAGAAACCCATCTTCAGGGGTGCCGACAGTGGGGTTCGAACGCACTATCTTCCGAATTCAAGCTGACAGGTACGTGACTCAAACCATGCAGCCACTCCCTCCGTGAAGCTGAACAACACAGTACCACAGTGCTTTCAAGATGAGAGAGTTGGAGTTTTATCACTCAAGTGGATGAGCATAACGCCATTCCGAAATAGACGATTTGATTTCCGTTAATGACCGTGAATTTTGAACGTGAAGTTAATCTCGCCGTAAGTAACTTCAGGGCTTCCATCAGTGCTTACAAAAATGAAACTTCCCTTCACAATAGAAAATTCTCGTGTGATTTGCTCTTTAAGACACGAAAGATGGAGAACACTCGTATACTAGCCTACTGTACTTGCCGGATGAACAAGAAAGAAAACACATCATTTGGCGCAAAAGGGGATTGATGTTTAATTTAAACGTCTCCAACTTTTCCTTTTGTTGTTGTTGTTGTTGTTGTTGTTGTTGTTGTTGATGCCGTTGTCGTCTACAGAGACTGAAGTAAATCTCAGAGTGATAGTAATATGTGGGCAATAAAGATTGCTCCAGTCGTAACCCGGGCCTCGCTATTCCTGGCCGCCCAACGACCTCAAAATAACTTGCGGCTACATTAAATATTAAGCTTCAAGGAAGAGATGAAGTTCGAGATTCGCTCGAGCCAAGTATAGGATATTTCAAAAGTATATTACTCCATTCCAGTGGATAGTTAGTTAAACATGAACACCAATTTCCAACGAGACAATTATAACTGATAAGGGACTTAGTACTCCTCCTCTAAATAGACATTCTGGGTAAACTGTCATCCCAACATATCCTGAAGACTGGAAAGGTATACTGTATTTGAAATTCTGAGACTATGGACGGCAATAAAGGAAATGAGGCAATTACAACCCTTCAACTGAGCGATAACAGGAATAGCTCTTTGAGAAAGTTACTACAGTGTTTATGTGGTCTCACTTTGTCATATCTCGTTAATGTTACGAAATCTGAACTACGCACTCTTCTACAGTGGGAACCTTCAGGCTGCTTTATTTGTTCGAAGTTTCACGCCTGCTTGTTTTCTATAAATCGAATTATGCAGAAGTATGCAGTGTTTTATGTTAATCAGTTGCCTTCTACTCCGAAAATAAAACATTCCAGCACGCTCTTTGTATTTTCCTTGCTGCTTGCAGACAATTTAATACTTGATGGCCGTGAAGTTCTTTTGGCATATGTCTCAGAATATTTTATTTATGTCCTTTAATATCACGAACGGTTAGCAGAGTTTAACATTTTACTAATTAATAGCTGATGCTTTTGACTTGTTTCCTGATTTCACGTATGGCTGTAAGTACAGCTTGTCTCAATCGTTGGCACACTCGTAACACAAAATGGATGCTTAGGAGATCGGCATCCTTCCCATAAAATACAGCTGCAATATCAACAATAACAAATGCTAGCGGCGCGTTGATGCGTAGAGTTGAGCCGTCAGTCTCTCGACCTGAAGCTTATTCTTGGCGCCTTGGCGCCAAGACTGTTGCTTTTGGATGGAAATCAAGTATTAAATAAAAGTTCTCATAGGCTAACTGTTGATGAAGGGGATAGACATCGGACATGGGACTCGATCGACCTAAATCAGAGTCTGGAGATTCCAATTGTGCTGCTCCTGAATTTAACACAGTTCTCGCCAGAAAGTGAGTCGATGATTCATTTCTTCTAGGGCTAAATTTAGGCATCATTATTAATGTCTATTGTTGTCAGACAACAAGATTCGCCCTTCTCTGCATTATTACAAGAAAGTTTTAGGTCGGTTCTAGATGATATTGTATAGGTACCTGGGCTGACCATGTCTTCGCATTGCTGGACGCGGATCTGGATTTGTTCTCTTATGTTGAAAAGAAGTTCTTTTGTTGTTGTTGTTGTTTCATGCTAGGGTATGAGAAACCATAATCAAAAGCCCCGTGTACTTAGTCTCATAACCTTTGTTGTTTGTACTGTGTGTGTGTGTGTGTGTGTGTGTGTGTGTGTGTGTGTGTGTGTGTGTGTGTGTGTGTGTGTGTGTGTGTGTGTGTGCGCATTTTTAATTAATTGTATATGCATTGGGAAAGAAGCGATCGTGGTCAATACTTTAAAATATTCACCTGAAGTTGAAGTGAATGACCAAAAGTGGGGATTTTAGCCAACTCCTCTTCTCAGTTGTGGTACCTGGGGATGGGTGCAGACTGTCCCACCACCTCAAACTTGCCTTGAATCCATAGCAAAGCTGGTAATGGAACACGTAAAAACTGGGTACGAAAGTTACTATGCTAACTCCTAGACTACGCATGGTGTTCCAGACCTCTCTGTCAACCTCGACTTCAGAGTTGTAGTTACAAGATTCGGATGACCGCGATTGAAGGTATTCATCATGAACCATAATTTCTTGTACAATTTCTTGTTGAATGCGAGTGAAATAAATAAATAAATAAATAAATAAATAAATAAATAAATAAATAAATAAATAAATAAATAAATAAATTCCCCCGTAAATATATGAAGGTATTTTTCAGTTATTTACACTTGCAGCAGCTACCGGCCAAATACTTCGAGCATATTATAAGATCAGATGACCTAGAAAGAGTTCTAATTCATGGAACGAAGGACAAAACGGCCACGCAAGAGCTTGAATAGGTCAACGGGGATCACATATAATGCTTCCCTTTACAGTACCTATGTGAGAATGGTCTGACGAGAACTTTTCTTCCATTCCCTAGGGATCATTCTAGTCAAAATTTATTGCACTATTACGAGTATTCGACTATCTTTAAGCGTCAGTAATCTTTATTCTACGGGAATTTGTACCTTTAAAAGTCTTTATTAGATGTATTCAATTATTTAATTGATTTTGGTATAATTACCAACCTGAATAAATTCGCTGATATTTTAAAGAAGAGGGCGTCAGAGTAAATCATATATTCATAATAACGGGGCATTAGATCTTCCTCAACATCAGTGCATTCTAATGACATCTAAAGAAATGAAAGGCGAAGGTTGCGATTAGCAGTGACATTGAGTAGACTGGTCGGTGCATTATGTTATCAAACGAACGAATCTGGTTTGTGATAGTGAGTTCTGTTTGGTTTTAATTTTTCCTAGTAGTTTAACGTCCTACGAACACATAGGGTTTTGGTTATGCAAGAAGGGGAAAGGCTAGGCTTGGGAAGGTAGCGGCCTCAGCATTTTCCGGTGTGAAAGTGGGACACCACGGAAAACGCTTCAGAGCTGCCGGTGATGGTATTCGAACCCACCAACTCACGATCACCAGATCGCAGCTACGTGATCCGAACCGCAAAGACAATTCTCTCGATGGATAGATTTTCGATACAACACTCAACAGAAGCTGCCCTTATAGCACATGTTGGCCTCTGTGCAACTGTGTATTTTAACCTTCTTTCTTGGTGGTACTGAAGACTGTTTGTTGTATGCTTTCCTCATTTAACCGGTTATCCGTTCATGCGGAGTTCATAAGACAGCCTGTCGCGCTGAGTGGCTCAGACGGTTGAGGCGCTGGTCTTCTGACCCCAACGTGGCAGGTTCCATCCTGGCTCAGTCCGGTGTTATTTGAAGGTGCTCAAATACGTCAGCCTCGTGTCGGTAGATTTATTGGCACGTAAAAGAACTCCTGCGGGACAAAATTCCGGCCCCTCGGCTTCTCCGAAAACCGAAAAAGTAGTTAGTGGGACATAAAGCCAAAAACGTTATTATTAAGACTTAGCCTACTATTCATATTAGCCTATTATTCAAGGAATGTTCTTGCATCGCGTTGACTGCGAAGGTGAACGAAGTTAGTTGATTTTGTCAGATTAAACAATTACGATTACCAAATTAAGATTCTAATCCGAAATTTTATGTCCAGATGAAGAAATTACGAAGGATTACGTATGTTGTGAAGGTTATCCAGCATATTTTTCTGCATTTTGTTCCATCAATCAGAAGGAAGTACCTAGATGGAACATGTTTTCCGTGGACTCTGATGGAACTGAACAATTTAAGTTCATAGATCCTCTGCTTATTGCCCAAGAACAACAGCCAACGGTGGGATTCGTAACCCAAATTTCGTTATCGCACCTGTTTCTCTCCGAAAATATGACTTTACGAAGATTCTGTCTACCTCCACTCCATTCGTGTGATGTCAGGGAAATTGATTTGTTAAAAGGAGTTGTAGGTGAAATTTACTTTCCATGCTTCGGAATGGAAGGTGTTTGAACTGATTTTATCTATCTCTCAATCTCGGCCCCAACCTCCTTAATGACGTTGCATTTGAATAATCCGAATTATAATATTATTATGAATTGTGAAGCAAGACTGTAAGCTTTGGGAGATAAATTCCCATTGTTTGGCTTCATAACACGAAGCACGAAGGTCCTATGGCGACGATGGGATAGGAAAGGGCTAGGAGTGGGAAGAAAGTGGCCGTGGCCTTAATAAGGCACAGCCTGGTGTGAAAATGGGAAACCACGAAAAAACATCTTCAGGTTGCCGACAGTGGGATTCCAACCCACTATCTCCCGAAACTGGATACTGGCCGCCACTTAAGCGACTGCAGCTACCAAGCTCAGTGAAACATGTTTTATTAGGTGCTATGTACTTTATATAATGTAATTGAAAAAAGGAACCCACGGTTTCTTATTTGCTCACTTTGAACATTAATGCAGGAATCAGAACGATTTTTTGAACATGTCTGGAGCATGGCACTATAGTGGAGGTGAAAAATGGATGATAACTAGCTCAGAAGGAAATATAAGTTTTTGGAATATGGTGTTACAGAAGAATGCTGAGGATGAGATGGGTAGGTCGAATCACGAATAAAGAGATACTGGATCGAGCTGGTGAGAGGAGATCGATTTGGTTGAATTTGACCAGAAAAAGAGAGAAAATGACAGGGCACATCTTAAGACACCCAGGGATTTTTCAGTTTATTTTTATGGTAGAGTAGCCGGTAAGAAGGATCGGGGTAGACCAACAAACATTAGAACAGATATAGGATGTAGCAGATACGTAGAAATGAAAAGTTTAGTACAGGATAGGGTGGCATGGGTGGGAGCTGCATCAACCCAGTCTATGGACTGTTGATCCAAATAACAATAAAAAATATACCACCTATCCTTCCTTCCTGTACTATATGTTGAATCCCTGGAGCGGACGTGTGTAAGAGAATGCATTTACTGTGTATTCCTCATCTGCGGTGTGTGATCTAAATCAAATTAATGTTTCCTGAAGCAAAACAAGATTTGAACAACGCAGCCGAGAGAAAGGGATACTTTATTTATGAGGCTCAGACTTGTCCTTCTGGATTAGTACAGCGTGAATTTTGGCAATCGTCGAAGGAAAGGATAACAAAGAACAAGATTGTTCTGAAAACTTTTAAAACAGACCTCAAAACGAAACGCATGTGGGGTTGTTTAATTTCTACGTAGCCACTTTGTTTATGACAAGTTGTGCAATAACGTCGTGTACTGAGTGTATAAAGAACGCTTTTCATTTCACTTCTTAATGGTTGCAAAGAGGAGGGTTGTTTTCATTGCGAGTGTTTTCATTTTAATATGTATGCGTATCATGGAGATATGAATATGTAAAAAAAGTGACCTTTTTCGGGTAGAGTACAGTAAATAATTTGTCGAAATATAGTTTATAAATTCAGCAAAGAATTAATTGCAGATATTGCTGATACGGAACAAAAGGTCGAGAGAGAATTAGTTTATCTCCTAAATTAAATTTGTCAGTTAATGAATACAATGGAATACGATATGGAAAACCCCTAGGGAAGTAATCAGGTGGGAACAGCAGCAAACACACAGCCATACATGGTAAGTCCACCAACTCTATTGGATAGCACCCTTGTTGCACCATGTGTATGTTCTTGAGGAATCATTTACCCGAATAGGCCTATTTTCCACTAATATGAATCTCGATTTATTTTGTAATAAATAAGTTAACACGATTAACAGCAATTTTGAAGGTTTTGCTAAAAAGGGCGTCGTGGCCGGATATAACGGACAAAACTGGCGTTTTCTCCTGATTGACTTTTAGATAGCAACTAAAAATGACCCTAATAGCTCCTGAATAATAACTTAATAAAAAAACTTGTTTTTAGAAAAACGCACGGTATTTTATGTTCCTCGTATTTTAACTGTTACCAGACTTAATTTTAAATATCAAAATATAATTCACTCCCATGTACCTAGGTAGATACAAACCTTGTGGATTCCTACAACAAACCTAACTATAGGTTCTTCTTACATGGGAGGAACTTATACAATACCAAGCGTTAATTCTTTATATGAGTATTGTACGATTTTCGTTCTCTCCTCTCATCCATATACAGTGGCTCAAAAAGGTATTGGTCTGCCCATAGCCGTGGTATGAACAGAACAGTATATTACAAATAATGGTACATATAATGGAATTACACGTATGTAGATATGTAGGACAGTTAAGTACATCAGTAGGTTGAATATGTAGCCAAGGAGATTCACACTGTTATCAAACCGACCAGTAATACAATGGCGTGCGTCATTACACGCCAAAGAAGTATTGGTCTAGTAAACAATATCATCGTGACATCGTGCTGTCTGCCGCAACCAATCGGAAGGAAAATGAAGGAAACAACCGTGGACGAAAGGAGGACTGCAGTGCGACTATTTCTGAAAAGTAAATCTTTCAAGGACATAAGTGAAGGTATTGGAAGAGCTGTTACAACTGTTAAAAATATTGTGTACAGGTACAAAAGAACAAAGACAATAAAAAGTAGACCAAGAAGTGGCCACCCATCGAAGTTATCTGTACAAGACAAACGGCAAATTGTGCGTGAAGTGGCCCAAAATCCTCAACTAAGTGCGCCGAGATAGCAACTGCGTTACAAGAAGATGTAGAAGTGCAAGCGTCATCTGAACCATCCGAAATGTGCTACGCGGAGAAGGATATGCGGGCAGAACAGCCCGTAGAAAGCCGTACAGCAGTAAGGCAGGAAGAAGAGATTTGCGCACGCTAAAGAGCACAGAAATTACAGCTATGAGGATTGGAAGACAGTCGTTTTTACCGATGAGAGTAAATTTACCCTCTTCAGGTCAGACAGACGAGTGACTGTGTGGAGGAAAACGAATTCTGAACTTGAAAAAAGGAAACTGACAGCTACGGTGAAACATGGAGGTGGTTCCCTGATGGTGTGGGGTCGATTGAGTGCGAATGGTGAAAGTGAATTAGCCTTTATTGAAGGGACTATGGATCACAAAACATACATGAACATCCTTAAGACACATCTTCGATCAAGTGTACAAAAAATGAGACTCTCAGCAAAGTATACGTTTACGCAAGATAACGACCCCAAACACACAGCCCTGAACCACGAAGCTATGGCTGCTATACAATACTCCGCGTTGGATAGAAACTCCATCACAATCTCCCGACATCAACCCCATCGAGAATTTGTGGCACTATTTGGAGCAAAACTTGAGAAAACATGCAATATCAAACAAATCTGACCTGAAAGAAGCCTTACTTACCGAATGGAATAACATACCAAAGGAAACTACGGAAACGTTGGTACGATCGATGCCAAATAGGTTAGATGAGATTATAAAGAGGAAAGGTAGATCTACCAAGAACTGGAACGTTCACGAAGGATCAAGAAACTGCGTTATGTTAATTCAGACCAATACTTTTTTGGTGGCAAGTGAAAATGATTGTTTTAAGTTAGGCTTTTTTAGTTATATGTCCAACAATGCACATGTTACACAAGATGATAAATAATCAAGGATTCTAGTATATGCCAATTTTTCTCATCATTCCATTCGATTCCTCGTCCTCACATGTAGCATATCTCGACAGACCAATACTTTTTTGAGCCACTGTATATAAAATAATCTGAAATCGATACACTACACAGGGGCCATTTTCTCAGTTTTCAATTTTAGTACATTCACAGTTCTCACATTAAGATTCGCAAATTTGAATATATTTACTTTCTCCTAACGTGATTACATCGAATATCGCCCAGTATCATTTAAAATTCCCCTGGGATACTGTTTTGAAAGTTTATTATCGGAAGAGTGCTTCTGAGAAAAGAGAGACTTGACTGCTTTTCTTAAGAGAATTCTCTATTAGAACAGCATGCATGTGGACCCCTGAATGCCTACCGCCCAGGACGGTGTTCGATTTCACAACCTCGGAAAGAGAAGGCTAGGACCTAACCAGTTGTGCCACAGAGACAGTCAAAATACTACTATGAAATCGCGGCCTAGATTGTTTGCCCTACAGCAACCATGGGGAACAAGATTCCAGTGGTGTGTACGAGTAGCATGTGGCCACAAGCACAGATTAACTGGGTTGAGTGGCTCAGGCTGTAGAACCCTAGACGGAAGTCCAATGCTGGTTCAGTCTGGAGCTATCTGAAAGTGCTCAATTATGTTACCTTCCTCCAATCGTAGATCCATTGGCACATAAAAGAACTGCTTGTGGATGAAATTTCCAGCATCTTAGTGTCTCGTAAAAGTACTTAAGAGGAACGTAATAATATCATTGGCTTTACGTCCCACTAACTACTATTTCGGTTTTCGGAGACGCAGAGGTGCCGCAATTTAGTCCCGCAGGAGTTCTTTTACGTGCCAATAAATTTACCGACACGAGGCTGACGTATTTGAGCACCTTCAAATAACACCGGACTGAGCCAGGATAGAACCTGCCAAGTTGGGGTCAGAAGGCCAGCGCCTCAACCGTCTGAGCCACTCACTCCGGCTAAGAGAAACGACAAGTATTATTATTATTATTATTATTATTATTATTATTATTAACATTGTTGCTAGAGTGCATTAGCAGCAGGCAGCGCGCGGATTTGTCCCTGTTTTACGACCGGATGCCCTTCCTGACGCCAACCATATATGGAGGAATGTAGTCACTATTGCGTGTTTCTGTGATGGTTGGTAGTGTGGTATGTTGTCTGAATATGAATAGGAGTGTTGGGACGGACATAAAAACTCAGTCCCCAAGCCAGAATAATTAATCAGAAACGATTGAAATCCCCGACTCGGCCGGGAATCGAACCCGGGACCCTCTGAACCGAAGGCCAGAACGCTGACCATTCAGCCAACGAGTCTGACCATCATCATCAAAAGTGTATCCTACGTGCGAAAATATACAAATTAAAAACACCGCAATCACTACGACGACTGAACTATGTACACCTGCAACGATATGATGCAACTAATGCAGCAGTTTGCATTATGTACATTCGAACAATCAAAAATTGTCGCATCTCTTGAGACGTGAAATAGGAAGTCCACTTCGGCTATGTTCCGCTTTGTACAGTCAGCTGGAAAAGTTTTCCAACACAGCCCGTAGTTCTCAGTCATTGTGTCCGTCTCTCTTCTCCCCGTGACTGGCACTGCACACAACACTATGATATTTATAAACATATGGCACGCAGTGGGTTAGCCGTAGGCTACACAATTCGTGCCTACTATAACAGCTCAGGTTTGAATCCCAGTATGAATTTTGTTTTGGCTGTTTCCGAATTGATACACCGTGATGACGTCAGGCAACCAACACACCAAGTTTGGCCGAGCTAACTTCGATGCTAAATGCTTCACCCTACTATAACATGGCACATTATTCACACGCGTCAAGGGAAGAAGTGCTGGTTCTCGTCCAACACGGCAATTTTAGCATTCGTGAGGCAGCGATTCGGTGTGGTTTCTCGACTAGGCCTGCTCAAAGATGGATACAGCAGTGGCAAATGTCTGCCGGCCATTGGTTTAAAGCGTGTTCTACTAAGGAAGAAGACAACAGGTTAGTTGAAACTTCACAGGAGAATCCGTTCTTAAACTCAGCAGAGGTCATGCAGGCGATTATTTTCTTTTTAATGTCCATACAGGTCAGCAAACTATTACAAGAAGCAAGACTTCACTGCAGAAAATCTGTCGCCAAAGACTCTCTCTCCGATGAATAGATGGTCAATCCGTGCGCCTTTGCCGATATGGAGATAAATCGTAATTGGGATCATGTAATCTTCTCTCATGAGATTTTCAGTTCGACGGGGGTCGGGCTGGTTCATTCTTACTTGCCAGGGTGAGCCCGAAACAACAAAAGATATACTGTATAGCAGAGTGTGCACGCAGTGGACGCATATCTATGTAGTATTGGGGTTGTATATCGTCTGATGGGGCTGGAGTACTTCATCGGATAGATAATCGTCTCACGTCGGACCAATATTTGGACATTTTGCCGAGTAATATGGTTCCGAGTGTAAGAGAGCTACATCCAGATGAGGTAATACAGTTTGTGCAAGACAACTCCCCAATCCACATGAGCGGTCGTGTTCGGGGCTAGTTTTCTAAGCAGGACTCCAGTGAACTGCTCAACTGAGTTCCTCGAGCTACAGACTTGAATCCCATTGAACATGTGTGAGCAAGGTGGAAATGCCATGTAAAGAAACACTGGCCTCGCTCTCCCCCGAGTTGTGGGGCATTATGCTGGACGCATGGGAGGAGATCGGCCTCGACGAGGAATACTAGGAATACTCTAGGAAGCTTGCCACGTTGGCTCCGTCAAGTTGTTCAAGTCAATGGATACTGGACGAGGTTTTAAGTCATGCCTAAAACAGTCCTTTACAGGACTATCATGATTAAAAGCACATCGCCAAATTTCACAAATAGAAATGCATACGTATTTGGTTAACGCAACACAAAGTTTAAAAAAAAGTCATGATAGAGTAGGACTCCAACCCTGATTCTCAGCTTGACAGACGGGTATGCTTCCTCGAAGCTAACTGCACTCCCATGTTTATACGTAATTTATAAAGAAAGCAAACTAACACGCGCATTTTAACCTACGTAGCATCTGTACGAATATGATTCTAGTTTCTTCACTAATCTATCATCCCATCATGCAACCACTGAACATTCAAAACGCCCTTTAAGATCACATTTTTGAAGTTTATCGGTACGATCTTTCTGAGTTCTAACTGCGTTCGATCTTTCCACGTTTATCGGCGAAAAGTACGTATATACTTAATACTGGCGTTTAACAAAGACTTCACTCTCCAATAAGAACTAATAGATTGTGGAAGTTCACATTATTCATAAACTGTAGTACTTAATAAGTTGATGTTTTCCTCAGCCTACATTACCCTTTTATTTCCATACGAGGAACTTTTCTTCATTTGCAGGCCTAACATACCAAGAGGACATATTACACCACCAACTTCAGTTCATAAAATAATCCTACTGACAACTTGCTATGGCTTATATAGCTAGATGTAACTAAAAAGGATAGTTTATCTCAATCCAAGTTCAGTTAGAGTTTCGAGGGCGTCCACCTCATCAAATCATCCGTATTTCGAAATAAGTTCCTTTGCTTACTGAGATGTGATGACAGGCGGTAGAGGTTGGTCTATGTTACCAGATCTCCCAGTTCCAGGAGAGTTTGACTGAACATACTGTGGCAGTCTGGGCTTTAAGCCAAAGGTCCCACACTCAGCGCTGAGGTCGTAAACAGGAAATTCCATTTCAAAAGCAAGGTACGACAAGAAAAATTGTCAGGGTGTGTCAAGCTGCATCCATATCTACACCAGGGATCCGTGAAGGTCCAAGTTCACGAGATGAGCTGCATGTTTAGACAGAATTTCAGGAATAGACAGCTGTAATGAGTCTACTCACCGGAAATGACTAGGAGCTGGCCCGCCACTTTACTTCTCCAAGCTCATAAATTCAGAGATCAAATGATTACCTTATTTAGTCCGGCAGACGAGATGGGTGGGGTAAGATATTTCAACCACTCCGGACATTATGAAATCAAGAAATATAAAGCAAGAATAATGAATAATGTTTCAATACAGTGCGGAAAATTTGGGAGTCCGTATGTAAGCCAAACAAAAAAATACAAATACAATATTGAATAGGAAAACCTTACACTTTTCAGTATATTCCTGATCAGAATAAGAGTAATTCATCGCGTAAAAAGTGCAGGCCAGTGCAGCAAGTACTCAGGGTGGCCTTGAATCCCAGTCTAACATCTTTAAGTTGATTATACGTGGTTTCCTATTAAAGCCCTCTACTTTCAGCCCGAATTACAAACACACAAAGAGATAATAATAATAATAATAATAATAATAATAATAATAATAATAATAATAATGGCTCTACGTCCCACTAACTACTTTTACGGTTTTCGGAGGCGCCGAGGTGCCGGAATTTAGTTCAGCAGGAGTTCTTTAACTTGTTAATAAATCTACCGACACGAGACTGACGTATTTAAAAACCTTCAAATACCACCGGACTGAGCCAGGATCGATCCTGACAAGTTGCGGTCAGAAGGCCAGCGCCTAAACCGTCTGAGCCAATCAGCCCGGCCACAAAGAGAAAAAACATTACTGAAACAGATTTATCAATACTGTATATAATTAACTGAACGAACATTTCCAGAAGACTGCACAACAAATGCTACAAAATATATCTTCATGAGCCTGTAGTGAAAAACTGCAGGATAGACGCTCACCACTCGAGCCTAAAAGGTACGGAATTGGGTGTCTTCTCGTTAGCGACGATTCCCATTAGCGACTGATCAAGAAGTAATCAATAAGTGTCCCATTAGCGACAAATTATGAATACTCAGTCCTGAGTTTCCCATTAGCGATGGTATGTTAACTAATTGTGACAAGTCACAGGAAAACCCCTGTTCGAGAATGAAGTACACATTTTTGAGATGTAAATGACCGGGCAAGTTGGTGTGCGGTTAGCGGCGTGAAGCTGTGAGCTTGCATCTGGGAGACAGCGAGTTCCAACCCCACAGTCGGCAGCCCTGAAGATGGTTTTCCGTGGTTTCCCATTTTCACACAAGGCAAATGCTGGGGATGTACCTTACTTAAGGCCACGGCCGATTTCTCCTTACTCCTAGGCCTTTCCTATCCCATCGTCACCATAAGATCTGTGTCGGTGTGACGTAAAGCAAATTGTGGAAAGATAAATGTCACCTCCTGGTTTGATAACTCGTCATTCTGTGTCTTACTTCGTTTCAGTCCGGTTCCTTATGGAGTTTACTTCAACTGAGTGGTAACCCTTGCCTTATTTATTAAGAGCGTTACAGCTACAGTCGACTGAGGCAAAACAAAGACGGGATAGTGATGTGGTTGTGTGTCGACAAAAAAAGAGGAAGCAGATATAGTGGTAAACTTTTTGCTAAAAACAATGAATTAATGAGTGACTGGAGTGTGTGTATCTATCTACAAAAGTTTTCATTCCGTCCCTGAAGAGGACGGCGGGCCGCCTCGACTTTAACGCCGCCTCTCAGGCCAGGCAGATTTAATACGGTGAAGGAGATGTTCAGAGACGGTGACAGGGTTGGCGGCCGTGCCCTATACTAGGAACTGTCCCGGTATTCGCCTTAGTGCAGAACAATGGAAAACTACGGAAAACCATTCTCAGGACAGCCGACGGTGGGGACCAGTACCTTTCCGCCTCCCGAATGCAGAGGCGTCGATTCACGGCAGAGCCGTGGCCAGCGGTCCTCTGCTCGGTTGGCCGGTCGGAGTGCAGAGCTGTCGGACCACGGACCTTGTAGACCGAAGCGTACTCTGCAACCGCCGAACATCATTGTGTTCCGGTCGAAGCAGCGCTGGACGTGAGAAGGGCCGTAACCGCTGCGAGGAAGTGAAGCCACGAGGACGACAATACACCAATAAGTCAGGAACGTGCGAGGTATATCCCTATCAGACAGCTCCTCGATTGTAGTCACATAGGCTGAGTGGACCTCGAATCAGCCCTCAGATCCAGGTAAAAATTCCTAAGCTGGTTGGGAATCGAGCCCTGATTCTCCTGGCGAGAGAAATGCAGGCTACCCCTACACCACGGATCGGGCGAACAGCCGGATACAACAGTAATATTCACTGGCAACAAAGAAAAAGAAATGTTGAAATAAAATACATATTTTTTCATGGATGGAACCTTCATGAGTTTCCAGTAAGCAGTTTCAGCAAATATATAAGTACCACTCATGCCGACCTAGGCAGCACCATGAAGAAACCAACATAGTTCCAGTTGTCTTTGTTCTGCTCCCGAACAAGAAGTCAGAAACTTACGCGAGGCTCTTCAGGAGAATAGTGCAAGACGTCACGGAGTAGAATCCTAAGACATTTAATGTCGACTACAAACTGCTACCATTTTAGCTTTGAAAGACATTTACGACGGAAAAGGCACAGGGCTGGTTTTTCCTCGTCTCAATGTCTGGGAAGGAACGACCAGGACACAGGGCTCACACCTCAACATAAAGATGACGAAGAGGTCCGGAACACTGTCCGATTGTCTACTGTAGATCGTTAGCCTTCCTCAAGCTGGAAGATGTGGGCGAGGGCTGGCTTTACAGTACGTACACGGAAAGGCATCGGCTCAAGGCACTACTGACTGATATTTTTAAAAATAAGTACAGGTGTGTGTTAAATAAATCATTACTACTAACAGTTTGGGCACGTTTTACATTATTATTTAGACATTACTAATCTTTTCGAAAATAACATAATATAATTATATTATAGGTAAACGAGTATTGTATATTTTATTTGTAAACCAAACCAATATTTATAAATAAAATGTGAAATAATTTTAAAGTACATAATTTGGATGCAAATAAAAAGTTAGAATGATAGACCAGACATTTAAGGTTTACTTAGTTGTATGGAATTTCCAAACTAAAGTTACGAGAACAGCGCGTCTTAAGTCAAGAAACTTCATATTACATTAAAAATAATTTCACAAAACAACTCTTAGAATAAAATATTAATGTATAACATTTTAATCAACGGTGTTCCTTCTTTGCTGTATTTCTCCTGAATGAAAATGTTTTGTTGAATCATGAAATTTTCTCCATATCACATCGTTTTTGGGTTATTTCGCTGAATAATGGCTGGAGAAACAATCCCTATCTCAGGACATGTGGGGCTGTTTTTCGAGAGAAAGCATCACACCACAAACTGAGTAGAGAGATGGCACAGCAGACTCAATGCAACTACTGGAAGATCAAATCTAAGGGGGTATCGAAGCCCTTAAATATGAAGCGGAGTCTTCTAGTCTTGCAATAGCAAGACACAAATTTAAGTAACCTAGAAGGAGTGAAATAAAAAGTATTCTGAACTGGATGAAAGGATCAAAAGATCAACCAACGAATACATAGCAGATGATAACGTTACAGGGTTTTTGGAAGTTGTGCCATATGTACTAATATTCGATTAAATATAAAGAGGGAAAGACGATTTAAATATAATGGCAAAGCTGGAAACACATAAATTATATTAATAATGACAACGTGATTATAGGTAATAGGAAAGACTACGAAAATGAATATAAATACAATTCTGGAGGCGCATATATAAATGAAAATGACAAAGCGATAGAAAACTTCCGAGGGAACTGGGCGTTACATTTAATGCCGAGAACAGTAAACTACGCAGGTCAATGGCGTTGCCGGGTCCTCCGACCCCTGTAACGAGTTAGATCCCTTCTATCACTTGCATACAAAGAATTGTATACCCGCTGTGCTGCACAGATATTCTGTCAATCTGAACTGGTAAGCCTCAGATCGCATGCTGCTTAAGTAAGTGGCGGCATTCCTTTGTACGCTACTGGCACTGTGACTCAACTGTCAGAACTAGTTATTCCTTCCCTAGGAAGCCGTCTGCAGCTAATGAGAATTCGTCGCTAACGCCACTGCACCCGGGATTGACTATTGGCCCAGCCTGTCGGGATTTAACTCTGCGAGTGGTGCGTGTTCGCCTCTTCCATCCCAAAAGAAAAGTTTCAAAGATTTGGCTGTCATTTGTGTCACTACAAAGCAAGAACTACCATGATTCAACAGTTAAAAAGAGCAAAACCTGTACTGCACGTCTATATATTAATGATCTATTGATTTGGAACATTCCTGTAAAACATGCTTCCAAAGAAAGTTGCATAAATTGTTAAGAAATGAAAGAGTTTCAAACATTTTTAAATGTTTAACTTTACAGGATTTTTATTTACTTTCGTAAGTAGTAGTTATTTTCTTGCCAATCATCGTTATCTGTGAAGATCATTTGCCTCAAAGCAGAAGAGCACTTACTGCAGTGCCAGAGTATGAAGAAACAAGAAATCGGACAAATTAGAAATACAGGGCCGAGAACATCGAGCAAGTAGTTAAATGAATTGCCAATATAATTATGTATCACTGACAATGAATTGCCAATACAGTCATATATATCACTGAAAGTCAAAAAGGTGTCCGGCTCCTTGAGGCCTTCAGTTCAGAGGGTCCCGAATTAGTTTCCCGGTCAGGTCGGGGATTTTAATCGTATATGATTAATTCCTCTGACTCGAGGATGGATGGATGGATGGATGGATGGATGGATGGATGGATGGATGGATGGATGGATGGATGGATGGATGGATGGATGGATGGATGGATGGATGGATGGATGGATGGATGGATGGATGGATGGATGGATGGATGGATGGATGGATGGATGGATGGATGGATGGATGGATGGATGGATGGATGGATGGATGGATGGATGGATGGATGGATGGATGGATGGATGGATGGATGGATGGATGGATGGATGGATGGATGGATGGATGGATGGATGGATGGATGGATGGATGGATGGATGGATGGATGGATGGATGGATGGATGGATGGATGGATGGATGGATGGATGGATGGATGGATGGATGGATGGATGGATGGATGGATGGATGGATGGATGGATGGATGGATGGATGGATGGATGGATGGATGGATGGATGGATGGATGGATGGATGGATGGATGGATGGATGGATGGATGGATGGATGGATGGATGGATGGATGGATGGATGGATGGATGGATGGATGGATGGATGGATGGATGGATGGATGGATGGATGGATGGATGGATGGATGGATGGATGGATGGATGGATGGATGGATGGATGGATGGATGGATGGATGGATGGATGGATGGATGGATGGATGGATGGATGGATGGATGGATGGATGGATGGATGGATGGATGGATGGATGGATGGATGGATGGATGGATGGATGGATGGATGGATGGATGGATGGATGGATGGATGGATGGATGGATGGATGGATGGATGGATGGATGGATGGATGGATGGATGGATGGATGGATGGATGGATGGATGGATGGATGGATGGATGGATGGATGGATGGATGGATGGATGGATGGATGGATGGATGGATGGATGGATGGATGGATGGATGGATGGATGGATGGATGGATGGATGGATGGATGGATGGATGGATGGATGGATGGATGGATGGATGGATGGATGGATGGATGGATGGATGGATGGATGGATGGATGGATGGATGGATGGATGGATGGATGGATGGATGGATGGATGGATGGATGGATGGATGGATGGATGGATGGATGGATGGATGGATGGATGGATGGATGGATGGATGGATGGATGGATGGATGGATGGATGGATGGATGGATGGATGGATGGATGGATGGATGGATGGATGGATGGATGGATGGATGGATGGATGGATGGATGGATGGATGGATGGATGGATGGATGGATGGATGGATGGATGGATGGATGGATGGATGGATGGATGGATGGATGGATGGATGGATGGATGGATGGATGGATGGATGGATGGATGGATGGATGGATGGATGGATGGATGGATGGATGGATTTATTGATTTAAAACGATCAGTGGAACCGACCCATAGTACATGCACAGAAGCTGGCGTAGAACAATAGTATTAGGCCTACTGACCAAGGGACTGCTTCTATAGCACAATACTGAATCAATGATAGTTGTAGTCTAAAGGGGTCCAAAATCCAAGTCAGGGGCCCCTCACAATGGTACTTACCGCTAAGAAAGTAGAACCATGGTATTTGTCATGTTGCGGTACTAATCAAGAGTAGCGTCGACTCGCGGTATTCCACACATTATGGTACTACTCACAGGTAATGAAATTCGCACATGTATTACAGACCTACGCTGTTTACCACATTGCGGCGCCATTTACAGGCAACGCAAACCTATGATGTTTATCACATAAGGGTACTAACCACAGGGACTCGTACATTCCGTGGTGTTCCTCATAGAGTGGGTACTAATCATAGGCAAGCCAGAACCATGGGTTCCCTCATCCCATGGTGTCGCTCATATAGTGCTGCCTACGCGCAAGTAAAAGCGACCCATGGTGTTCCCCGCGTGGTGGTACTAATCACAAGTAGTTTCATGGTTCTAATTTTTTATCACCCCTTGGTCACCCCTTTTAGTCGCCTCTTACGACAGGCAGGAGATACCATGGGTGAATTCTTCGTCAGCGTCCCCCACCCACAGGGGGTTGTGTGTTTGGTCCTCGAGAGGTATTTCATTTTACTCAAGTCCGCCGGCAAGCCGGTTAGGACCCCCCTATCCGCCACCCGGAACACGCCACGTGGGAGTATCACCTCTCCCCCTGCTTCGCCAGCGTAGCAGGTTCGTGGAACTGTCTATTTAATGCCATGTGAATGTCTTTTAAAGAAGCCAATGTTATCCCAATGCATTAGATTCTAACTGCATTCGACCTTCTCCAAGCTGTGACTGTGGTGAAGAATTCCAAACAATGCGAAACATCACCTTCAGATGCCTACATAGTTAGTTCGATAGTTCCGCGGAACTATCGACGACCTCCTGACAGCTTCAACAACGGCTATTCAGTGGCCTGCAACAACTGGACATCCTAGTTTAGTTTTTATTTTTCCATTTGTTAATTTATGTATTTTCTCATATTTTGCATCATTTCTGTGTTTTTGTATTTTTGTATTTTTTCTTTCTATTTCTCTCGATTTCTATTTTATATTTTAACAAGTTGCTTTACGTCGCACCGACACAGATAAGTCCTATGGCGACGATAGGACCAGAAAGGGCTAGAAGTGGGAAGGAAGCGACCGTGGCCTTAACTAAGGTACAGCTCCAGCATTTGTCTGATGTGAAAATAAAAAAACCACGGAAAACCACCTTCAGGGCTGCCGACAATGGAGTTCGAACCCACTATCTCCCGAATACTGGATACTGGCCGCACTTAAGCGACTGCAGCTATCGAGCTCGGTTTATTTTTATCTTGACTTCTTGTATTTATTCTGTGTTATAAATTATTTGTTGTTTTCCATAATGTTACTCAATTTGTGCGCGGCTTAACTTGTCCCATACGCTAAATAAAAAAAGAAATAAATAAATACAATTCTTGTTTCTCACCATCTGTTTACCCCACTAACAATAAGGAGGATTCTCGGAAGTCTTCAGAAATAGCGCTTGTAAAATTTACTTCAGAACACAGAGGAACAATTTGACCTCGAAGCCTTCCAGCCAATCAATGTCGAACTATGTTGTAAATTTCTGGACGCTTTGTATTGAGATCGCGTTGAGATCCACTTTGAAGAAAGGCGTTCAGCAAGGCCTAAAGTAAAATCTTTTAAGTCCTACTGGCTGAAGCAGTGGATCATTGCAGATCCCAACTTCACTACCGATGAAAGGGTAGTCTTCAGCCAAGCTTGAAGTAAGGAGGTAAGCTCATTTGTTACCGTGCGAGGGGCAGCGCGGTTTGGGTCACGTAGCTGTGAGCTTACATTCGGGAGGTAGTGGGTTCGAACCCCACTGTCGGTATCCCTGAAGATGGCTTTCCGTGGTTTCCCCGTATCCTAGCCCAGCCCACGGTCTCTTCGTTCCCCCTCCTAGCCCTTTCCCATCCCATCATCGCCATACGACCTATCTGTGTCGGTGCGACGCAAAGCACATTGTAAACAAGAAATGTAAAAGTAGTTCACTTGTGTCTTTTATTTTTTGTGACTGAGGCATTTATAGGCCTTATAGTTGTTTTGTTATAATGCTGTATAATTCAGGCTATGGTCAAAAACGATGCTATTTGTATACGAGAAGCTCAGAAAGTCATGTCCTGATCATCGATTCGATCAGATTTGGAGTTCCTGAAGGCAACTTCGGCAAGCTGCTGGGAGCCAATACAGAGCTGGAGGGAGTGTGCCATGCCCCTTGCGGAGTCCATAAAATTGTGAAAGGAGTTAGGGGAAGTTTTGAGCAAATATCTCGAAAGGTAGTTATCAGGGAAAACTGATAATTCAGGGTGGGAAGAGATAGTAAAAATAGATATGACAAGAAATATTCCTGCACCAGAAAGTTTATAGTTACTAAAGCAAAGCAAAACAGGCCATAAAAGCACTCGGAGGGGTGAAAGGTAAAGGCTTCCACTATCCGTCGACCGCCTTTGCCCCCAGGAACTAACCTAGTACTCACGTTTGGCGTAGGCTGAGTGAACCTCAGGGGCATGTGCACATCTAAACCTAACCAAACCCCATGGTGCAACAGCCCCGAAAGGGCATGGCTTATCAAGCGACTGCTGCTCAGCCCGAACGCCTGCAGATTACGAGGTGTTGGCTGGTCAACACGAGGAATCTTTACGACCGTTATACTTGGTTTTCTAGATCGGGGCCGCCCTCTCACCGTCAGATAGCTCCTCAATTGTAATCACATAGGCTGAGTGGACCTCGAACTAGCCCTCAGATCCAGATAAAAATCCCTGACCAGCTTGAAGATCACTTGAAACACAGTAAATCAATCAATCAATCAATCAATCAATCAATCAATCAATCAATCAATACTGATCTGCATTTAGGGCAGTCGCCCAGGTGGCAGATTCCCTATCTGTTTTCCTAGCCTTTTCTTAAATGATTGCACAGAAATTAGAAATTTATTGAACATCTCGCTTGGAAAGTTATTCCAGTTCCTAATTTCCCTTATCAATGATAGTCTGCATTGTTGTCATATATTAGTGTCCGTTCTTAAGATGCCTGCAAGTGTGCACGCCCATCGTGTTCTGAGTGAAATCTTTCAGCGTTTCGAAAGCTGCACTGAAGTCCGTTATGTAAGAAGGTCTTACAGTCAGTAGACCAGCATCCCTTCTGAAGTCGAGCTCTTTCCTTGACAAAGATTTCTTCTCGACTGTCTTTAATTTGAAAAAAAATTGCGAAATTGTGATTAATGGCTTCGTTAACTTCATATGTGGAATTAGTATTGATGTGTGAATTTATCTTGCTGATTCGTTTTGAATAAGGGGTTTGTCTAGCTGAGACAGTACGGGCGAGACACGAGACTGTCACTTCTGGAGTGAAGATCACTCAGCCTACATCAGTAATGAGTATCAGGTTAATTCATGAGAACAAAATCCGTTAGGCGCAGAACTACCAAAACTATCACCCTTTCCCGCTTCGTGCTACGGTTGCGAATAGGGGAAACTTTCGAAAATGGCCTTGTCTCTTCTAAAAATGAAATACAAAATGTGCAGACAACACACTGGAGATTGACTCGGTCCTAGAACAGATTCAACACTGAACTGAACTTACAAAGCATTCGTCGTCTCACACCGATGGAGTTCAAACATAAACCAGATTCAATGGATCATATTACACGGTACTAGTAATCCAGAGAGTTATGAGTTATGACACTGCCGAACCCATTTCAAACGAGCTGTTTCGTAAAACGCCGTTAGCAGAGGCGTCTTCCATGACGATCCACTCCATATAAGTTAGGCCTACCCACTGTACACAGTGCCAATCTCAATGTCCACTGACTGTCTCGAATAATTTGTACTGGGTTTGAAGAATCTTGTGTGAAGGGGCTTAACATCTAGGTCATCGTCCCCCGTACTGGGTTTGAAACCCATCTGCTACTGAGCGAGGAACACGGCGGAAATTGCTGTCGCTCACTGGCAAGCTACGTCATTCCTTGTAAAATACACAGTTCAAAAAATTTAGGGGAACATGTTTTATAACGTCTGGTATGTGAACGTTAATTTGATAGATGGGGTTCCAATGGTCGTACAGCACACCGTAAAGACCTTAGCTACTCAGAGTATGCCAAATCGACGTTATATTCCATCTATAGGCGTAGCCATGCAATAAACTGTAAGTGACCCCTCGAAACAGAGTGAACAGCGGTGAGTCCGTGTGTCGTTGTGAGGTACACACACTACTGCGGTCATTTCAGCACATTGTACGTAAACCAGCACACTCCATGAGACATCTCAACGAGGTTCAACTCGCAAGGGCCGTCACTTTGATGCAGGAAGAATGGACTTGTCGTCGTGTTGCTGCGGCTCTCAATGTCCCTACGTCAGTTATTCAACAGGAATCGCTACAATGAGAGAGGCCAGTTCACAAGGAGGGTTGGACAAGGTCGTGGACGCATGCCAGTCCCACAGGACGACCGACATCTGACCATCTGTGCGTTGCGGCGACGTTCAGCAACTGCCAGAGAACTGCATCAAAACTTCAGGAGGGTCACTGGAGTCAAGGTGTCTGACCAGACAGTAAGGAACAGGTTAAGAGAAGTGTCCTTACGACCCAGACGTCCTGTTCGAGTACTCCGTTTAACGCAGCAACATCGCGCAGCTCGCCTTCTGGTTGCCCGTGCCCACGCCAACTGTCAACTTCGCCAATGGAGACCTGTGTTGTTCACAGACGAGTCCAGATTTCCCCTGACAGCGTGATGGACGTCAGCGTGTATGGAGACGCCGTGTGAGCAGTAGATGCTAATTGTTGTCCAGGAAGGTGACCGATTCCGACAAGGTTCTGTGATGTGGGGTGGCATCAGTATTGATGGCCGTACGGATCTTGTCCGTGGTAATCTTACCGCTGCGGGGTACATCGACCAGATACTGCTGCAACTTGTGTTGGTTGCTGCATACGGTGTTGGCCCTGAATTCGTACGCATGCTCGACAATGCTCATGTAGCGCGCATCACCGGAGCTGTTTTGCGAGAACTGGACATTCAAGAGATGGAATGGCCAACAGTGAGTCCCGACGTTAATCCCATCGAGCATGTGTGGGATAGGCTTGACAGAAGTGTTCGTGGGCGTCCTGTTCCACCACAGACTCTCCAAGACCTCGAACAGGTTCTCATTGAAGAATGGGACCTGATACCACAACGTGACCTCCGACGACTTATTCGGAGCATGCCACGTAGATGCCAAGCTGTGATAAATGTTCGTGTAGGACATACACCATACTGAAGCTCTCCAACTGTGACAAAAATCCACCCTGGAGGACTTATCACTTTGTTTTCGGCCCTATTTGGACATTTCCGTTTGTGTTCTGAAAATGAACGCGAATCCATCTATGTTCTTTTGTATACTTCCAGGGTAAAGAATAAAGGTTTAGTTGGTAATATACCTGGGCGTGAGGTACTGTTTTGTGAAGCATTGCATACGTTTAAAAACATGTTCCCCTATTTTTTTAACTGTGCTGACTGAAGATGTGATCTGGAATATACGTACAAGGAAACGTTTTTCCAGCAATTCACCGAGATTATCACATTCGATACAGCCTCGCAGTAGTGCCTGAATTTTAGTTCAGGTAATAGGGCACTGTACTGGAAAAGGTAGGTGCCTTGGACTTGAAATAAGGTAGGTACTCGCTTAACATTATCCTGGAGAGTGTGTGCAGGAAGAAAAGAAGAAAGTTGAAAACCAAAGACAGCTATCGAAAGTCATCTCGTAACGATCCACTTCAATTCGGTGTTTGTTATCGCTGTTGGATGCAAAGGGGTTAGCATATTGCGGTCAACAGTCTCGTGTACACAGCGCACTCGGCTATGAAAATAGTTTATCTCTGATCTCTTAACTCAACAAATAGATTCCAAGTGATTAACTGATGAGGGAAATAATTATTTTCGGAAAGTAATTCATAGAAAGTCAAAATTCCTTCTCCAACTTCTAGAATAAAGCATTCCCACGCTTTAACCAATTGCATGTTGCGGAGAGTTATTAAAAAGATGTACAATGCTCGGGCCAACTTCCATTTGAACCTATTTGAGCCCATTTGAACCAACGATTTCGGTACGGTACTTCAAAGCCCATTGGGACTCTCTTGAGAAAAGAAATGATTTTTTCTTCCCATCACTTGTACAAAATATTGTAAAACTCACACTATTCAGTTTAATATGTAGCTTTCCGACACTTTGTTTCACCGGTCAGTTTTCATTTTCAAATTGTTGTGTGGAGAATAATATCAGTTCGTTTAACGATTTGGTTACGAAACATTCGTTTTTCATTAGGGATCTGTGCATTTGAAACTAATAGACCATGTACCTGCAGATATACTACATGCTTCAACAAGTAGCTTTACCGGGCGAGTTGACCGTACGGTTAGGGGCGCGCAGCTGTGACCTTGCATCCGGGAGATAGTGGATTCGAAGCCCTGAAGATGTTTTCCGTGGTTTCCCATTTTTACACCAGGCAAATGCTGGGGCTGTACCTTACTAAAGGCCACGGCCACTTCCTTCCATTCCAAGACCTTTCCTATCCCATCCACGCCATAAGACCTATCTGTGTCGGTGCGACGTAAAGCAAATAGCACAAAAAAAAAAAAAAAAAAAAGCTTACAGGCCTCATTCTGTGACTAGCAATGCACAAGACAGACACCGATGCGAACAAATTATTAACCTCATTAAAGATGCAACCCTGAAGGTATTCGATTCCAGCGGCTCGCTACTTCTGAACAGTAAGTATGGTTCCTGCAAATATTAAGGAATAATGAAAGGATGTCAATAACGAAACGAAGGACCGAACTAAAACTAGAAATTGACAGAGTAGATATGACGCCATTCAGTGTAAATACAAAATGCCTGCAGAGTGAGGTGTCGTGTTAATACAATGAAGAAAGCTGTTTACGCTAATTAAATTTAACAGTTCCAAAATAAACTTCAGAGACGAGCTCCTTGTTGTACGAGAGCATTCCTTTATAATTACTGGACAGAATATAACGCTGGGCGGCTTCGTTTCATCGAAACCAGCACAACGCTGGCTCAGCCCCAATAACCGACTCACCAGATTTAACTACAGTAGAATTCTCGCAGTTTCGTAATCGTTACAGGTAGTAAATTAGGCAAAGGAACTGCAACTAACTGAACGTTCTACCAAAATCAGTGGAGTAAAACTCTTGGTATCAATTCAATTCACCTCTGGCAAGTCCAAAAGAAATTAAAAAAAGTGAATGACGAAGAAAAAGAGCATATGCCAATGATGCATACCAACAAAAGCCCATAACAAGAACTTCAGCAATAAAGTCAATCAATACCCGTAACAGCCTTCAATACAACTGAACGAGTGAATTATTATTATTATTATTATTATTATTATTATTATTATTATTATTATTATTATTATTATTATTATTGCATTCACAGCGTACAGTATAAACCAGCGGTTCACAACCTTTTGAGAGACCATAGCACGGTATTTTTTTCTGTAAGACGAGGGCGTGGTCCTAACGAATTTACTCGGAAATACTTTCCAATATGTTTAATATTCATAGGCCTACATCTAAATAACGTAAGTTTTAACGAATAAGTATGGAGTAACATTAAAGAGTACACTTTGAAAACTGTGTAACATGTTGAGAAATAAATGCATTAATTACCTGTCCCTGAATTAATTAAATTTTGTAACAAGCTGTGGTTTCTTCAAGCTGTCATTAATTTATGCTCATTTTCATAGACAGCCTATTACCCCATTCTAACCACCAAAAATCAATATAATTTATAACATTTATAACAATGGCGCATGGCCTCCGGAGAGACTTTGTGCAGGTTTTTCGTGTTGAGTCCCTTGGGCGATCTGCGCGTCTGTGAAGATGGGGCCCTTACTAGGATGAAATCTAATGCCGAAGGCGCCACACAGACTCAGTCCCCAAACCAGAGGAATTAACCATTGACTGTTAAAATTCCCGGTCTAGCCGAGAATTGAAGCCGGGACGCCTTGCACGAAAGGCCAGTATGCTAATCAGTCGTCCACGGAGCCGCACAACGTTAATCATTGTGTTATTAAAATTATACATGATTTCGCTTTGAAAAAGAAATGGTAATGGGGAAAGTGATTATGGTATGCATCGTAACTCACTACAGAAGTCAACTGAAGATTCGCCTCCCATTGTTGTAATCGGCTTGGAGGCAATTTTATGGCCGATTATAAACAGCGGCATTCAATTTCTCGTATCCTGAAGGATTTCTGTCTGAACATTCCCGATTATTCAGAAACACTGCTATAAACAGCATAGTAATCAGCAGTCACGTCTCCTTACTGAGTGAATATACAGTATTTATGCCTTTGCTGGCAGGACCTAGTGTTTACAGTGCACTATGTCTTCTGGTATGGGCTAGAGCAATTTTGTTACTTTCATTGATCTGTCTGTCTTATCCTTGGCTTTGACTATATGAAAATGACAGGTATGAGCGATGCTAGTAATGCCATTCCTTCTGCACCCAGTCCCTGCTATGAGTGGTGTGAAAATGTTGCTCATAGGGTCGGTTGGTGCATGCATTTCAGTGGGCTTGGCAGACTGATATGTAATAGCAACTTCTGGCTCGGTGAGGAAAGCAACGGGAAACTACCTCACTCCTCATTTCCCTAGTACGCCTCTTCAGTGATGCCTAGGCCATCTATGACAGCTGATGGCAGAGCTGTTTAGGATCCAACCAGCCTTAGGGCTGAAGACTGAACATACATACATACATACATACATACATACATACATACATACATACATACATACATACATACATACATACATACAGTATATGTCAATTTGTGTTTAAAGAGGTGCATGCAATTGCAAGTGTATCCGTATTTACATGTAGACAGAATCGAAATTCCACTAGACGAGGAAAAAGTAGTCAGTGTTGTAAACTAATTTTTAAATTCTTATATTAACAAATATTAGGAAATATGTTTAAGGGGAGGTGTTAGCCCAATTCGGCGAAAAAAATAAAAAACAAACAAAATTTGTGTGTTATGTGTCCATTATAACCTCACTTACGTGTCCAAAGCAAAATTTTACGCCTAACGACTCTCCTAGTTGTTTAAATAGACGTTTACTAAGCATGCTGCATTAGGTGCCACACCCCCCTTTTTCTTTCGCTCCTCAGTTATCTTATATAATTATGAAATGCTTCATGTTTTCGAGTTGAGACATTTTATTTTCGGTGTTATGCACGTTGGCTACTCTGTAAGTTATCTAGTAGACATGCAGACATCGCTATTTTTTTGTTCCTTTGTTTAACTGTGACAATTTTTTTGGCGGTATCGTTGTTTCACATTCTTATTTTTTCATATCGTGTGTTTCGTGTTTACTTCAAATGACAAAACCAAAGGGTATTTTCAAGAAGAGGAAAGGAGTTAAAGGGAAAATAAAAGTTGTCTTGTGCAATAATAGAAGTCCACTTAAAAATGTGAGGTTAGAGCATACATCTGATCATGATATTAGAAACACAACTCCCAAATCCATTGGAAGTGCTTATAGACGTAAACTATTATCATTTGAGAACTCTTATGAAGATGAAGATGATTTACACAATGTTCTTGGTGCCCTGTACACAATTTTAGAATGAAAAAGTTATAGGGCCTACTCTGAAGGGCGCAGCAGTATGTAATGTTTGACCGCTCCTTCTTCGATCGGTATCTATCAGTATATCAGATGGTCATAGTCACGGACAGGACGATAGGTAAATGAGAAACACGAAGCACAGACTCTCTCAAAGAAAATTTTTCATTTGTAAGCAGAGACTTGTTCAAACGTTTCCAATTTTTTGACGGTGTCTGCATAACAAAACACCGCAGCCTTTATCTCGAGGTCAATCAATGTTCGTGTCCAAAAGTGAACAGAATTTCAGTGTAACAATCTAAAAGGAATCTAAAATTTCTTCAATATCTCGCCAAATCCCACGAGAGAGGATATGAAACTACGGACGGAAAGCAGTTCTTAAAACACGTCAGCTACACGTGGAGTGCGAGCGCGGTGCAGAATGTCCAAATGTAAAGGAATTACCATCCAGTATTGCTCCACACGTGTCGTATAGCAGCATGGGTCAGTAGGAGTTGAAGCATGGCCCTTAACCATAACAAAAGTCAGATTATATGTTCCTCTGTTCAATGTCCGACTGAGGTTCCTTTAATATTCGGATAGTTGAATGCCATTAGCAGGGCTAGCATTTTGATGGAATGTCATCTTTTAATACCGAGCGCGATAGCCGCAGTCGCTTAAGTGCGGCCAGTATCCAGTATTCGGGAGATAGTGAGTTCGAACCCCACTGTCGGCAGCCCTGAAGATGGTTTTCCGTGGTTTCCCATTTTCACACCAGGCTGTACCTTAATTAAGGCCACGGCCGCTTCCTTCCTAGTCCTAGCCCTTTCCTGTCCCATCGTCGCCATAAGACCTATCTGTGTCGGTTCGACGTAAAGCCAATCGCATCTTTTAATTGGTTCACAATAGAAATTGCTAACTTGTACAGAAATCCTGATCAAAGTTCCCACATTGTAGAAATGCTAATTTATTAAGGTCATTTTTGTCATTTTTTGCCATTTTGTATTTCAGATCATTTTCTAAAATTAGACGTCATTATTTGGTGATTTCAAGGAATTTATTAGGCTATTTTATACTTTTTGAATCATTTTCTTATATGTTTGAGGATTTTGAAGCATTTACGCGTGTGTTATTGGATATTACCGCAACTTTAAGAGAGGATGAATACGGAGACATGAGAATTTTCACAACACTTTATCAATCTGGGGACAAAAGAAACTTTATTCACCACTTCTTTGAAATGTCCACAATTCAGGAAGGACACCTCCAATTGGAGAAGTCCTCCTCGTGAACAGTTGAGATTTTCTACTGAAGACATGGAGCAAAGTTGTCTGCAGAATGTAAAGAATTTCACCTTGTTTTCTTCACATCGCAGAAGCCCAAACGCTTATTATAATGCCTATAATATAAATACAGACTAGGCCTATACCAACTTGATTAGTAAACCGATTGTAAAATTTAATATAAAAATTGCCATTTTTTAACGTTTTTGTATCATTTTACTGGATTTTTTGCCGCCATTTTATAGATCATTTTTAAACATGTTTAGGTCATCAAATTCCGGGCCCTGGTCACGAGTAATGCGGCTCCCGTAGCTCTCCCGTGGATATTACGGTAGTATTCAGTAAACGAGCCACGATATCTTGCTCCTTCCACTAAAAATTCCACATAATCGTAGGGAGGTAGATTCTTCAACGCAACGCAAGTCCCACCGGTTACAATGCAGTATTTCTAGCAGGCATACCAGAGTTGACCTCGAAGATAAAATAAAGCTTTTTTTTAATATTCCTGGAAGCGATGCATTCATTCACAAAAGAGACAGCGTCTATATAGTTTACACACCAAGACTTATTTATAAGCCAAAATGTACTGTACTGTAATACAGCATTTCAGCTTAAGGTAACCGTTCGTTATCGAATGCTCAAACATTCTATTACTTACCGAAATCAACATGCGATTGTGCCAAAATATACTGTGTTTATGCAATTGCTAGATTGGCAAAATACGTTATAATGATTTTCAGTACAAGCTGCTTAACCTTGCATTCACTAGGCTCCTCCGTATTACGCTTACATGAAGGGATGTCTAGGTTGAAGTACTTCTACAGACATCCATAGTAGCAATATTTTACGGTACTGCTGGAGTGGAGCAATGAAATAAATAACTTTCGTTCGGTTTTGATACCTGGATTGCAATTTAATACTATATTTTCAGTCCATCTAGATGGAGTAATTCGCTCATTTTGGTATATTAAAACATTACCATTCGAGACATTAGGTCAGATATTTAGGGGGTACAAATAAAGGAAGGTATAGTGCGGAGAGACACACTACCCATCATGCGTAGCCTATGTTGTTACCCTAGCAATAACACCTTCAATTCATACAAATAGGCGATTGAGATTCCAGACATGCAGCAAAACATAAACTGTCTGCGAAAAGACAAACACTTCGTAGAAAAGGATGACATTGGTCAAAACATTGTCAGATCGGTTAGGTATGAGGAGAATCTACTTACTACAATCCGATTGTAACAGCACTTTTATATTTCTATATCAACTGGACGAACTTACTTCATCGTTCCTAATTGCTAAAGAAAAGCCGCGCAGAGAAGAGTAAAAGGCTCTATACTGTAATCATCTGAACTGTGATGTTACGAATTTCTACTTTTCAACTCCCTGAGAGGAGAGTGGTATCTATAGGACACTACGCCAGAACTCTGGAAGGTTCTCTCAGATGTAAAAGGGGAAAAAATCCATGAGATCGCAGAAGCAGCTACAGAAGGGTGTAACCGTGTAGATACGCAAACATTTTGACATAGTTGGCAATGGCTATTGAATGTTTAACGAAATAATCGAGTGTAAAAACTTTTAAAAATATTTCGAAATGAGAGGTGTTTAAGAAACCGAGAGTTTCACAACGAAATAAAAAGTTCCCTTGATCAGAGAAAATATCTGAATTCAAAACTTGAACAAAATAACACTTAACACAGAGGTATCACAAGGATTCGTCACGCTAGGAAAGCAATTTGCTAAAGAATGGTATTACAGAAATTTGTGGGACAGTAACGGAAAGATTTCTTACGATTAATCAAATTAATGAATGACTCATACTATTCTAAATATAAATATACTGCCTGATTTCATTAATTTATAACTTTTGGAGAAATTGGCTTTCTTCCTTCGGAATTTGTATGCCTTAATGCCATCGTTCTGTGCCAGATGTACAAAAAGACCAAAAATTAAACTACAATCATGAGTTACCGTACTCAACAGCACGCAATACGACCATTTCGGTGTAGGCGCAACCACCTTGGACTTTATTGCAAACGAATTGGAGAATATTAGTCATGTGGTAAGTTATGACGACCGTCCACTTGATGACATCTTGGTCTTATCAATTAAACTGGCAAGGAGCCAGTCGATGGAGGGGCGGGGGAAGTGACAGAGCGCTTACCTCGTGCTTGCTACTGCTTGCTACACACCACCGGCACACAGTATCCGTCCGGTCACCGCGGGAGTCCACACACAACTAACAATCGCCCTATCAATCCCGTTGTGTCACAACAAAGGGCGCGAAGCAGTAGCAGCCGGGGAGCGCCCCCTGTAGACCCCTCCATCAGGAGCCTTATATGCGCAAAGAATCTGGCAGGGCGGCGAGTGGTGTAGGCGGAGCCTCGGGCCTGCCTGTAGCGCGCGAGCCTCAAGGAGGGTGGTGGGACAATACTGGGAAACAGAAAGTCAGGTGACTCCTCAAATTAGTTCAATATTAGGACACACTTCTTGGGCTGAAGTCACCCACTTCTCGTCTTGTAAAGCTCCAGCGAGCTGTTCTGAATCACGAACCATAAAAAATTGCGGGGCAAATTAAGTTAACCGATGAAGAACTGGGAAATTCCTTCCTACCATCACTCCTCCAGAATAGTACGCATGTCTTTATATTTGAGGACAGCACCCCACCCCGTCATCGTGACATTGGCCTAGTTCAGTTGGCAGAACCCATGCAGAATGAAATTTCGTTCGTATAATACGGGAGGTTCACGGTTTGTATCATGATCTCTGCTACTAAATGAGGCAAATACTGAGAAATTAAAGTACAGAGATCAACACAGCTTGTCAACTTTCGTAACAGAATGCCGCTAGGCTGTACTCCCTGTCAACACACTCCTCCCGAATATGAAACGCCGAGCGATGCAGGAGAAGAAGCCAGGAGAATTATCGTCTCGCTCTGCAGGGATTTTAATTCGTGACTGTCGAAACAATATACTATCTGTTTTGCGTCGCACCGAATCAGAAAGGTCTTAGGGCAAATATGGGAAAGACAGTGCTAGGAGTGGGAAGGAAGCGACCATGGCCTTAATGAAGGTGTTTTTTTAATGGCGTGTGGCCTCCGCAGAGGCCTGGTGGAGGTCTTGCGAGTTTACGCCTAGTAGGCAACCTTGAAGACGGCAAAATACCCAGCCCACGAGCCAGACGAATTAACTGTTTTAGGTTAAAATCCCCAACCAGGCCGGGAATCGAAGCCGGGACCCCTTGGACCAAAGGCGAACATGCTAACCATTTAGATGTGTAGGCGGACATGCATGGTGTGAAAATGAGAAACCACCGAAAGCTATCTTCAGGGCTGTTGACAATGGGCTTCGAACCCACTATCTCCCGAATGCAAGCAAACAGCTACACGCCTCGAACCGCGTAGCCAACTCGTTCGGTGAAACAATATCTCTAACACACACATACACACATCCCCCAATCCCTTCTGTCACTTTCCGAAAATAAGAATAAACTCCGAAATACTACCTTCGTCCAGCACGAATGTTTTAACGTAGGACAGGGCTACGAGTTGGAAGGAAACGGCCGTGACCTTAATTAACGTACAGCCCCAGCATTTTCCTGGTGTGAAAATGGGAAACCATCTTCAGGGCTGCCAACAGTGGGATTCGAACCCACTATCTCCCGGATACAAGCTTACAGCTGCGCCGGTGAAACTAGATATTATAGAATTTAGGCTACAACGCAATGCATTGCATACAGGTCAGGCAGAACGCACATTAATTCTCTTCCTTCTCCGAAGCTTGTTTCTATGTCGAAGTTTCGTTCTATAGCCTATAGGCGCAGTTATAAACAAGTCATTCAAAGATCTCGATATAAGCACATTCTCCACTGGCCTATATCTCGCGTTTTCAAACCTTAAGTGTTCGTGAAAGGTCAACGCATAGTAATTTGTGAAAATTATACTAATTAACAATATATAGTATTCATCTTCTGACCGACTTCTTGACTGAATGGCCAGAGTAGCGGCCTTTGGTTGAGGCGGTCCCAGGTTCGTTAGCGAATTGGGCTGGGTTTTTTAAATGTGCCTAGTTAATTCCTCTGGCTTGAGAACTGGGTATATTTCCCAACACACATCTCTTCATTCACATACAACAAATAACACACTGCACTACTAACTACAATAAAAACATGTAGTAGAAGAATACAGTACATTCCTCCACATCGGACTGGCGTCAAGAAGGACGTCTAGCAATAAAACTAGGTCAGATCTTTGTATGCATCACAGGTATTGCGAAAAGCGGAAGTATGATAAGTATTAATTTTGAGTACATCTGCCATATGGTTACTCCTTTCAGTTCTTGTGTAATAGCTCTGTACCTGTGATGCAGTCCAATTTAATCTACTGAAGAGTTCTGAAGACGCAGAGTTGAATAAATAAACATTGACGGTTCAGCTAAGCTATTCATTACTTGGGTTCGGATGTTCAGGAAATGTAATTTTTTCCCGTCTTCCGTTTTGGCTTTTTATTGGAATTAAGCAAAAATTGGACGTTTCCAAGCGCCATTAGCCTTATTTATACGGCATATAAATACATATTTTGCCATTTGACTGTTTTGGTCATATTTCGGTCATTTAAGTTGTTTACGGTAATATTTTGGGTATACTTTGCAGGAGAAAAGGTACTGTACTTGAAATGTAATGTCCGATGTTGCTTGTATAAAAATATTTTTCTGGCATTGTGACGAAACTCGAAGCTCGGGTCTCAAAGCTGAATAGTTGACGCTTATTGTATCTCGTCTTGGTTTATATCACTAGTTATAGATTAACTTCCTTTAGAGTACGACTTGCAGTGCGGGTATTTACGTCCACGGGAATGTAACCTTTCTTAAGAGACAAGCAAATACTACAAGGGCTTATATTCTTATCGGTATTAGAACCTGTGGCTCGTAACCACTTCAGGTAGCGCTTAAATTAACTTCCTTAAAAATGTCAACAGAGACAATTTGCAAGGCTTCATAGTTGTATTAACAGTGATAGAGCTGGCATAAGGATACCTAAAGAAAGTGTTAAATTAAGAAATTGCGTTGAAGAGGAAAAATCCTCTTTTGCAAAATGTGCGAAGTTACAGTAAGTGCGATTGTGTGTGTGTGTTATGTCCAGCAGCACTGCGACACAGCTAGACATAAAAATGCTGTGATGAATGGGAAATAAGTGGTAGGCCTATGTATTTATTTTACTATTTTACTTCAATTAAATATTTTGTGGCCACAACCAACGAGGTAGAATATAATACATAGAGTGACTAATCACGCTGACATCTTCGAAGTAAGTTGAACTGGCGACCGCCATGTCTTAACTGTATCTCATTAGGCAGAACACTGTGTAAGAGTGTGCCGAACAGAGCGGAAGAATGGCACATTTTCACACAAAACTTATTAATTTGGTATAACAGTTGGAGATTATTTGAGTTGGTGATGAAAATATCGGATGGAAAACGTAATTATTTGACGTGTATATGTCTTCCTTAAGCAGAGGTTCCCTTCAGAATTACGATGTACTGTAACTTAAAATAGAAGAAACAAAATACGGAACAGTTTGATTTTTCTTGAAGCGATATATTGTTAAAAAAATTAAATTTTAAATTATTTTATCGCAAAGATGTGGACATATCCACACATATCCAATTTATCAACATGCAGAAGAGTGTAGGCCTACGGTACAAGATTACGAATGAGGATGCGTACCTATCTAAACAACCAATAAAATTAAACACACTTTAATGAATTATCATGCATTTCAAAGGGAACCTCTCTACGTAACATTTTTACAACATAGACTGGAAATAAAATTTACACTAAACAAATTGAATGTTATATTGATCAATTAATAGTCACATTTCTCGATTCGAAACAGCTATCTCATTCACGGTTTGATCCTCCACAGTTCCGCCAACAGCGGTCATAAATAGCCTAGGCGTCACTGAAGAGGCGTACTAGGGAAATGAGGAGTGAGATAGTTTCCCGCTGCTTTCGTCACCGAGCCAGAAGTTGCTATTACATTTCAGTCTGCCAAGGCCACTGGAATGCATGCACCAACCGACCCTCTGAATGATATTTTCACACCATTCATAACAGGGACTGGCTGCATAAAGAATGGTATTACCAGCATCACCCATACCTCAGTCACTTTCATATTTTCAAAGCCAAGGATGAGACAGACAGCTCAATGAAAGTAACAAATTTATTCTAGCCCATGCCAGAAGACATAGTGCACTATAAACACTAATGTATATCTCACCAGCAAAGGCAAAGCGTGACGCCGGTTGAGTACATGTCTTTGTAAGTGATTCACTCATTTTTTTAACATTATTAGCCAGTGTCACTAGTAATGAAGAAGTAGTTTGGTAAAGCGCGGACTCGTGTTGCCATCCAGCCATGAGTACAGGCTACATGGTCCATGCAACCACGGGAAACTCAATCTGTTCACCAAGTAGAGATGCTATTAATGTACGAGGTGAGTAGGCCCTAACGACAGTAGGTTCGAACTCGGGTTTTACTGAATTTTGTTCATCATATACAGTGTAGTTTCCAGAGCATTTTGCACTTAGCATTTATTCAAATATATATATAATATTATACCATCTCATCGACCCAGACCTAAATCATTACATATACAGCAAAGCAGGTGGTGTATCTCGTGAACGCACGATCCCTAGTTCCGAAATGAAGAATCTGTGAGAAATACCCGAATGGCATAATTTATGATGCAGCTTAACACGACATGCACACACTTGATATGATGCACTCAATCGTATAACAGCTGCATTCTTTTTAATTTTAGTGTTGTTTTAGGCACCAGCCTCTAAAAGTTCCGTGAGCTGAACATGCAGAAGAACTTCCAGGAGTATGTCAACACCCAGAGGGATAATGTGCTTAGATAATCTGCGATCGAACCAGTCAACTTGGGTTTTCCAGTCCCACTGTAGACCACCATTCTAACATTCTTGCTACTGTTCTGTGCCACAAGTGAAAAGTGGGTTTCCAATTGAGCAAGTGTCTATAAGGAACTGATTGATATTAACGTAACACTCCTCTGCTCTAAAACAAAACAGAAAGCTACGATTGAAAAACTCAAAAATCTCATTCTTTGCCACGCATCAAATTCCCTATTAGCTCCAGCATACTATCTCGAGACGTATGGTCATTCATTTCATTTCGGGGAAGGGCACCCTGGCAATAGGTTCCACTTACGTTAGATGCAGTAAATTAGGAGTAGGAGCATGAGAACGAAGACAAGTCAAATAAGAACGATGGTGACGGGAAGAACTTCCCGGTCTTCCAGCGGAGCACAAGATTGAACATTTAGTAAGAGCTCCAATGATACGCTAGGCCATTCGTAACCTAGATCAGAATAAATCAATGGAGTTCTCCAGCCAAGAAGCTAAAAACAGCACGCAGTCATGTTTAAATCTGTTGAAGGACAGTATTCCATGCTACCAACCACGCCTAACTCGATTAAAGCTCTCGATTTCATGTGAATTACATGTTAACGTTACCAAACCAGTTAAGCTATGAATTTGTAGTGTGTGAAGAACACTCACATAACCCAACTGCTGTAAGCAAAGAATTTACTATCAAAATATCAGCGATACGTCCCTCCTTCACCTCGACATCTTGCATACAAATCAAGAACCGCTGGTCCAATATTAGGCCATGTCATTTGATAGTAAATCCCGCAACATCACAACATTTTTCAAATTAACTTTTCTTCACCGGTAACATCACACGCGGTACTAAGCATCAGAAAATCAAAAGAAACACACGATCGACTGCAAGATAAATGTCATTCATTTGAAACATATTTTAATTATTTCTTAAAAGACGTGAAAGTGTTAAAGATTTACCCTATAAGGTGTTCTTTAATATACCAGTAAATCTTGCGCCACTGGTCTCTCGGACTTGACCAATCTTAATGCTAACTACCTGTGGTGGCATTCGAACCTGCAATGCTCAATATAGAAAGCAATATAGGAGAATGTTAGGCCTACATCTATGATATTGTACAACTTATACGAAACGCACTACGTCAAGGGACCATCATAATATACTGTATCTACTATGGATTAAAGGCCACCGAATTCGCCACTATGCACCTACTCAAAGCAAGGCACTACGCCGCTCTTTAATCTACAATATCAAAAAACCTTTGTTGAACAACATCAAGCTCAGCCTACGATATCTGACTTCTCTCATCCGTATGAGACTAGGACCCGGCCTCTACCCCAGTCGTCTCTATAGAATAAAAGAGTTGGGTTCACCCCTGTATGTTTATGTCCCCCTATCCCAACGTGCCACAGATTCGAACTACATCATTTTAGAATGCAGGAAGTATTTAGTATCCAGTATTCGGGAGATAGTGGGTTCGAACCCACTGTCGGCAGCCCTGAAGATGGTTTTCCGTGGTTTCCCATTTTCACACCAGGCAAATGCTGGGGCTGTACCTTAATTAAGGCCACGACCGCTTACTTCCCATTCCTAGCCCTTTCCTGTCCCATCGTCGCCATAAGACCTATCTGTGTCGGTGCGACGTAAAGCAACTTGCAAAAAAAAAAAAAAAAGAATGCAGGAAATACGGCGAAGCGCAAGACAGGTTCTATGCACAACTCATTCAGTTAGGAACGCCATTACCAACAATTTTGCCTTTCAACCGCCTTCAAATCATCGCACAGTTTCCATAAATTTCAGACATAAAAATATGAGTTCCCAGTGATCAGATTCAATAAAATACGAAGTAATTCAGGCATAGTGTATGGTAGTGCTTCCTTACAAACAGCATGCTTGTTTATTTCGACTATTTGTGTCTTCACAGCGTGCATTCGGAATCAAAAGTCTACATACACCTCAATACTTAATGCAAATATAAACAAAACAGAATATTTTATTTATCACCACTTATAAAACCAAATTATAGACTTGCAAACACATTTTGTCATTGTTAACTAAGTGTAGAACTAACGGCAAGATATTGTTCATTTCTGAAATGGAAGAAATGTTAGGAATAAAAGTGAAGATACACTAACTATTTTTCACTTTCTTATTAGGTTCAATATTGTGTGTTTCCACCTCTTACAGCTCTCTCAGCTTCCAAACGCCGGAGCATCGATTCCACTAGGTTTCTGGTGACTTCTGATGAAACTTTACTCCATTCTGTTCGTATAGCAAGTTTCAAATCGCCTTCCTCTTAATGGAATATTTCCTAATCGTCTTACGGAGTTCTTTCCAAAGGTGTTCAATAGGGTTAATGTCGGGGGACTGGGGAGGTGAATGTAATTGCTTGGAAACAGTGTAAAACAGTCATAATTTCACTATTATAGTGGTATGTTTAGGGTCGTTGTCTTGTTGAAAGACTCGGGCATTTCCCAGTTCCAGTTTTTCAGCTGATCGTTTAAGATTTTCCCTTAATATATCCAGACACTTCCATTTATCCATTTTATTTTCGGCAAACGCTAAATTGCCTTTCCCAGCACTGGAAATGTAATCCAAAACAAGAACGTTCCCAACTCCGTATTTCACTGATGGGATAAGAATTTTCTTCTGGAGGTTTTTATTAGGTTTTCTCCAAACTTTCTGCTTCCCATCACACTGAAATAAATTGAACTTACTCTTGTCTGTGAAGAGAACGTTATTCCAATAACTGGAGTACTTATCTTTGTGCAATTCTGCAAATTCTAGTCGCTCCTTCTCAGTAACGGTACTAATGTAAGGTTTTCTTTCTTGCTGATCTATTCCAAAAACCCGCACTTTCTAATGTTCATCTTATTGTAATGGGATGGACTAGTCTGTGCGATATCCATTGCCAATTCAGTAGCTGTGGTTTTCGGTTAAGAACTGATTGTTCTAATGATGTGCCGTTTATCCTTATCAGAGAGTCTCGGAGGTCTACCACTGGGTTCATTTTGTACATTACAACGTGCCTTATAATTTCGAATATCTGTCTGAACACTTAAATGGATTCTTTTCACTATCTCACCAAATCTTCGTAATGAAAACCCCTTTGCATGAAGTTCAATTATAACTTCCTTCTGTGCAGTTGGTATTTCATTTCATGTGGAATGCATCTTCCAGCTCGATCACAGTGTTTTAAAATAAACCGTAATACATAAGTCGGACGATACCTGTGACCGAATCTTAACTGTATATTGACTCTTGTACCTTGCTTAGTACGACTCATAGGGTTGTGTGTGTTTATAGCTCATGCCCTTAGTACAAGGGCAGAAGTATTCACTGACTGCGAGCACGTCACAAGCGTAGGTATCAAAACAATCAACATTCAGTCAGGGCTGTCCAAAATATTATTGAATAATGGGGCGTATGTTAACTCTTGTTTCCACCTGTATATCTAGTCACATTTCCGTATACAATGATTAACCAGTGTCATGCTTGTTAACGTTGTACGGTGCATCATAAGCTGATTGTATCGTCGACTGGCCAAAAGCCAAAACTGAAATTAAGAAGAAACAAAACATAGGATGTGAACACTTTAACAACGACGCTACTCAGCCGGTGTTTATAAAGTTAGAGCTGAACCCTGCTCTCGACATAATTCAAGCAAAGACCTATTGAATTACTGAAAATACACGTGCTCTTATAATAATAATAATAATAATAATAATAATAATAATATATTTACGCCCCATTAACTACTACGGAATTTTGACACACTGAAGATCCGGAATTTCGTCCTCCTGAAGTCCTTTTTCGTGCCGGCAAATCTATCGGCGCGAGTCTGATGTATCCGAGTACCTTCAAACATCCCTGGACTGAGCCGGAATAGAAGCCCCCTCGTACAATACAGGAAGAGATGTAGGCTACGGAAGTACAAACCCAATGGATGGTGATGATTTTACAGTAATTTAGGTGACAGAGAAAAGCCGGGGTGAATGGAGGATGACAGGTTACTGAGGAGACTAAAGAGCTCTGCCGTGAAGAATACGAAGGTTGAGCTGTGGTTATGTTTCATGTGCGCGGCTTCAGTCATCGCAGTCAACAGCCCAGTGTACTTAAGTGTGCGATAAGTCTAATGGTTGCCTATTATGTTATACTGGGGATAGGATTGTATGTAGTCTACATGTTAGGTATTATCCTATCCCAGAATTCATATGAAGCTGAAAAAAATCTACTTCTACGATGGCTGATAGATTCCCTTCTCAACTGTGTTATCTGAGGGCGAGTAAGCTCCGTTCTAGTTCCTTGAAATCAGGTTTAAGTAGCTAGCAGAGACAGAAATATAGTAGTAACAGTGCGATCATTAGTAATATAGATACCCGGGCCACCAGGGTAGAAAGCCAGCAGCTAAGCTACTGAGCTAATCCACCGCCTTATGCTTACCTTTCACTATAAAATAATTTGTTTCAGAATGAAATATCAAAATAGTTAACTTTCAAGATAATTCAATCACTCCCTTCCTACTGTGCGATCCGGAAACCGTTACAGTAGCTTGCATTCAGGAAACAGTAGGTTCGACACAGACTATCGGCAGTCTGAAGATGGTTTTTAGTGAGTTCCTCATTTTTTTTTTTTGCTACGGGCTTTACATCGCACCGACACAGATAGGTCTTATGGCGACTATGGGATAGGAAAGGCCTAGGAGTTGGAAGGAAGCGGCCGTGGCCTTAATTAAGGTACAGCCCCAGCATTTGCCTGGTGTGAAAATGGGAAACCACGGAAAACCATCTTCAGGGCTGCCGATAGTGGGATTCGAACCTACTATCTCCCGGATGCAAGCTCACAGCCGCGCGCCTCTACACGCACGGCCAACTCGCCCGGTGTTCCTCATTTTAACATCAGACAAATGTTGGGCTGTACCTTAATTACGGCCACGGTCACTCCCTTCCCAGTCCTAGACTTTTCCTGTCCCACCATCGCCAAAATGAAACCGAATTGGTGTGACGTTAAACCACCAACAAGGAAGTCTTCCTAAGGTGAAAGATCTTACGAAGTAGGAGACAATATGGTAAGTATGGTTTATTCATTGCGTTAAGATGTGAGAAAAAATAAGAAAGAACTCACGTTATGAATATAGTGCGGCACTTTAACATTAAGTCCGGTAAGGATACATTTTGAAGGCAAACTAGTCCAAGAGTCTCGCGACGTCCTGTCCCGTTTCATCTCGAAATAAAGACGTTTAATATCCGTCGAGCACATTGGCAAGCGCTCAAGTTAGCTACACTCTACTACTCTCGCATCGGTATGTCAAAGACACACAATGGCACGTGGAGCGTAAAATTCGTTGTAAAAGCTAAACACCAGCAAATAGCGATTATACCTCCACATCACATTCCTTTCCACACCTGATGGAACAATGGGAATGAGTATTAGACAAGGTTTCTTTCAACAGGTGTGGAATGAATAGGCACACTTATATTACATTTAACTGAGCAGGTTGCGTAACGTTCTAGCAGCCAATTAAGTGTGCTATAGCTATTGACGGGCTGGGCGCCAGGATTCCTCTTGCTTTGTATCTCTTGATGCGCTGCTTGAGGTACTGCACCTGCACCACTCGTTCATTCTAAACGTGACAACTCTTAGCTGAAAGTAAGCAATAATTATAATTAACATAGCCTAACATGTCCGTGCGTTCTCCCGCACATTGTGTGATCACCCTAGCTTCCATGCCAGAAATAGGAACTCGCTTAGGTTAAAGGCCACCGCAGCGTTGCTCGGCATTCCAAATTAAAACCTAGCTTTCAAATACTACAAGCTTGTCTAAATATGATAAATCACTGGGCGTGGAGTATCGAAGTTCCAAGCAATCTTCGGTACAGAAATGAACTCAGAAAATGCTGCCACGAAAAGTCAGAAGGCAAGAAGTGGCGGCTCCAAGCTTATCGTACTCAACAATAAGGTGGGAACTCCTCCTGCAGAAAGTTTTCACGCCATTTATTTAAGAAGAACAAGAAGAAAATTAATTTTTTTAAATAACACCCAAGAGTTCCCAAGAAAAATGGTCCCAGCACTTATGATCCAATACGTCACGTTCCCTCAGTGGTAATAAAGTGTGTGGTGTTCTTTAAACGCCATACGGTGCAGCCCCTCACCACCTTTTGTTTACTGTGCAGATACATGCAGTACTTAGCAACGCGAAGTATCTGAGAACACAGGTGGTCCTCTCCCAGCCCACCTTGCAAAATGTGGAGGACTATGGCAGCGAAGTCGGTGAAGATAATCAGAATGAAAAAGAACGAGATTTACGACAATAATTACTCCCTAGCACTGAAAGTTGCCTGTTTTCTGTAAGTATTAAGGTTCATGACTGCCATAGATCAATGCAATCTCCATACTTTAAGACATCTTACCCGTTTCCTTCCATCTATTAGCAAACCACTCAGTGCATGTAAGAAACCTGATAAACTTGCGTTCTGGCAGTTGTGGGGTAACAAAATTGATGAGCAAACTCTATATTATGCTGTACAATGTTTTTTACATGATGGTAATGTAATCTCAGCGCATTTAACGAAACCGAACTTTTGATTGATATGAAGATGCAAAGCGGGATAAACCAAACCAAAAACTTTCACCAAGCATTGTTTAGTCTCATGTACAATACAATGTGGAATGAATGAATTAATTAATTATAGTGGAATTTCATTACCGCTGTAGAAAGAGGTGCTAAATATTATATTAAAATTTTGGCAAACCTTTATTTAACTAAAACATGCGAAAACATATCTTGTAATGTGTGCACCTTATAACTATTGGGGGATGAGGATGTGACCACCGAGCGAGATGGCTGCGCGGTTCGAGTCACGTAGCTGTGGGTTCTATAGTAGGGCCCACGAGAGTTGAAGTCTGACAGGTGAGCGGCGAAAGCTGTAACTACGAAGTACGCTGCGTTGTCATAGTTACCTCCATTTGCAGCCTACCACCTTTCATACAGGCCGAGTGTTTAATAAAACATGTAGGCCTAGGCCTGATACAATTCGTTTACCTTAACCGGTTCCTAAGCTCGTGTTAATTCCAGCATTTAAGACAGAACACGACATTATCGATATATATATAAATGATTTCATAATCACTAACAAAATCATCAGTTTCTGACAATAACCTCAACAAATGCACATGTTAATCACAGAATATAACAACACTACCCACATTGATAGTTTTTTATTATTTAACTCCGATTGTTAACGGTACCTGTACAATTAAAAAATAATCTACGGTATAATAAACACAATAGGAAGACGATACTTCATCGAGAAAAGAAATCAGTCAGAATATGAATGACAAAAGTGACTGAGAGCAAGCCAACCCACGTGGTGATAGCGTCCTAAAATGTTGCAACTCTGTTATCGTTGCCATAGCAACAGGCCGTTTTCGAGCAGCGTTAGTCAACTGTTTCTCGCCGGTGGCGCTAAACGTCAGACTTCAACTCTCGTGGGCCCTACTTTAACTCTACCATCGACAGCCCTGAAGACTGTTTTCTGTGATTTCCCATTTTCACACCAAGCAAATACTGGGGATGTACCTTAACTAAGGCATGTAAAAAAGAATGTGACTTATTATCAATGGGCCTTCTATTAGTTTCTACAGCTCCAATATGGGTCATTGCTCACCAGCACCAAGAGTTCGCGATTCAAATCCTGCTGAACGCATGCGAGTTTAAGTGATAGCTATGGTGGGCATTATCAACAGAGGGACTCAAAGCGTACCATCAGACATTCTTCGAAGTTTTTCTATGCTTTCCTATTTCACCTAAAATGTTGAATTCAGAAGAGGATTAGAATCTCTTTCATTTCATCATACACCTAAAAGAATAGACAAAAATGAATTCAAATGTAAACGAGTACAAGCCTAGGCAACAGTACGTTACAGCGGATTTCAATAGCGTTTCATTAGCTTCCTTTTTATCTAAATATGAAGTGGCCTTTGATGTTTGACAGCCTAATGTGACGCATCGAAAGTGGATAGTTTCCGATGTAATCTTTGACATGCTTTCTTTCAGTTTAAACTAGACCCATCACCTCGTCTTAGAGACGAGATCAGTAAATAACTTGTATTGTCTCTTGCATCCTTCGTCAAAAAATAACAATAAATACAAGATTTTTCGTTGATTCGTTAGCTTCAGTCTTTTGGATGATAAATATTATCCTGATTCAATATAACCATTCAAACTTTGATTAATCGAACAGTACTAACACAGTAGGATCGAGAATCTAGAAATAAACGCAATACTGAAGAAATTACATACTACCGTATACAACCTAAAATGTATGTAAGTCATCCTTTCCGAAACAAAGGAACCATATAAAAAAGCTTGGTATGGAACTACGACTTGAAAACACCCTCGTTCCTTCTACCCCTTGAATGCAGATGTGATAAATAGGGATGGATATTCATTAACACAGTTTAAGGCCATTTTTCACGCAATTGAAGTAACAACATTAGTTAGCATAATAATTCGGTTACGTCAGTACAGATTTAACGACGCCTGTGAATTCGGCAAGCGGCAACACAGACGTGAAGCGCAGATTGCATCATACACTTACAACATTCAGCACGCGAGAGATGAACTACTGCTATTGGCTTGTACCCGCCTGATGCTATTGCTAGGCGGATGCAGTAATTTTTCATCTATCTCTTGGTACAGGTCAGAGTAAAATGTAGCCTCCCAGGCCCATTGGTGGCTGTGATAGTATAGAAGCTGTTGAGGTATGGGTATTAATACTTGGAACACGACTAGTGCGTCCCGAGTTTTATGATAAGTGCTACTCATAGGGTCGGTCGTGCTACCATAGCACATTTTCACCCAGCGAGGAAGGCAATTGCAAACTATCTCACACCTCATCCTGCCGCCATCGACTTTTTGCAGTTTCCATATAATCACATAACCTTCGGTGGTACAATTTGGGTGTCCAACTAACCTTAGGGCAGATGACCTAATAAACAAACAAAACAGAAATCAAACCAACGCAATATGACACCTAATGCAGTGAAATCCTGTTGGAAAGCCCTCTTTTAACATGGTTACCTCTCAATAAGGTTCACATTAAACGAATCATTATAGCCTCACAGGTAGGCGAATTATTCTTCCTTTATTAAATATCTGAGAGATTTTATAGAATAAATCCTTATTTCGTTTAATAAGGTAATTTGTGCCTTACAGTGAATGAATGAATGAATGAATGAATGAATGAAACTTTATTCGAGTTACACAACCTCATCGCAGACAGTATTTTATAAAGAATTCCTCCTGACCTTGCAATTATCCTTGATTCATGGTAAGCTCGATTTTGACTTTCATATCGTGTGCTGATCGGGCAGAACTGAATGAAACAACAGTCAATGCTGCCTGCCTGCCTGTCAGCCAGAGGATAGTTGAATCCACAAAAAGCTTCACCAGAGGTTATCCCGTTATAAGGAAACCGCAAAAACCGATGACGTCACCGAAATGAGGCAAACTAGGCAAGATGAGGAGTGAGGTAGTTTGCTACTGCTTTCCTCAGCGGACCAGAAAATGCTATTGCAGTACGACTGACACTATGAGCAATACCTGTCACACCATTTAATGGCCTTATTCGTGCTCAGTGTCATTACTCGGTACTACACATACCTCAGTAGCTTCCATATTGTCACAGCCATGGATGAGACTGGGGCTTCAGTGGAAGCTATATTTTACTCTGGCCTGTGCCGACAGATAGATGCAAAAGTAGTGCATCAATCAAGAAATGCACCATATAGAAACTGTTCTTGCATGAACATACATTTTAGGCGTGGATGCTTAGTTTCTGGAAACACCATTTTCTTTCCCTGTTTCAACAGAATGACGACTGTCTACTGCTACTGCAGCAGGTATGGTTAAAATTAAAATATTGTGATACAGCATCCAAATTAATTTCCCAGTTTCGAAGTAAAATCAATCAATTATATATTGAAATGAACTAAAATCTAAAAATATATTTCAGTCATAGAAATGGAAGAATGAGTATCAAGTTATATTGATTTCTTTTAACATCTCAATCAACTTTGCAATTGCTTTTAGGCCTGATTATATCTCTGTTCCTTAATTTGACGTAAGTGTAGCACTGAATTTTCTTGAGGACATCTGTCAGTTATAATGTACTGGGGCGTGTGAGCATAAAACTGTAAATTAAATTTCCTGTGAAAATATAGACGGTAATTAGTGGTACGCTCTAACCAACTTTGAAATTCCTCCAAAATGCAGGTAGAAATTGGCTGTCTGCTGCAATATACGTACTATAGGGAAATATCGCTACTAATATGATTATTATCAGCTCTCGATAGAAGTATAATTTAAGGCCTAAAACTTACAGGAACCAAATCGACCAATGTTAAATTCAAGACCCAAATTCAAGGAAACTAACTTTAGCTAGAGAACTTCGGTCTAGGAACCAACTCGAGAACTCCGGAGTGACAGCACCTTCTGGCTCGGTAAGGAAACCAACGGGAAACCATATCACTCCTCCTTTCCCAAGCATACCTCTTTAGTGATGCCTAGGCCAGCTATGTCAAATGATTGTGAATTTGACGAGGACGCAACAAGCCTTCGGGTTGAAGATTCAACCAACCAACCAACCAACAAACAAACAAACAAACAAACAAACAAACAAACAAACAAACAAACAAACACAATTGGCTTTACGTCACACCGACACAGACAGATTTTATGGCGAAAATGGGATAGGACAGGGCTAGGAATGGGTTGGAAGCAACCTTTGCCTTAATTAAGGTACAGCCCCCGGCATTTGCCTGGTGTGAAAATGGGAAAGCACGAGAAACCATCTTCAGGACTGCCGGCAGTGGGGTTTGGAACCCGCTATCTCCCGAATGCAAGCTGAAAGCTACGGGACCCAAACCCACAGCCACTTACAAACAAACAAACAAAAGTACATGGCCGAAACAAGTTCGGCTAGATCACTGTTGACACTCCCAAAATACCCCTTCAAACAGCTCCTCAGCCGATTTGTAAAGGAATCTCAAGCTCACAGAGCATGCCTCAAGAAGACACGCGACTGAATTCGACTTAATGTCATTACTCATTAGAAAGCACGCTTGTCATTCAAGTTATTCAGGATGGCACGCTCTACGTTATACCGGAGTGCCAACGGTTAGTGACGAGTAACACGGAGCATGCGAAGAAACGTACATTCATTAGTAAACACACTATTCGTGGCTAATACCATTTCAAATAACCTAACAACCTCTACTCAAGGTCTCTTTCTGATTCGTTTCCCACATAGCTTATTATCTTATCAAATAATTCGGCATGTAATGTTATTTCTCCGTTCTAACATAGTGGGTATTTACCATTTCTTACCACCTTTAAGGATACCTACCCGTTTTCACACTCCTCAACAACTGCTTTGAACCCATCTCCCATGTGCTGTTTACATATATTTTATTCACCATTTTCCACTCCTTCCCTCTAGTTGGTACACTACTGGATTGAGTCCAATGAATGAAGAGTTGCTACACTACCCCCAGTAGATAAATGAAAGGGTAAACGTAAACTCGTGTCCTCATCCCGAGGGGTTGCAGCTCTTTTCAGGCACACCCCCATTGGAGGTGGGCTGCATGTACCATTTCAACCACATACCAGCCCTCCTGCCATTCTTAAATTTCTGGCAGTACCGGGAATCGAACCCGGGCCCCCAAGGACGGCAGCTAATAACACTTACCGTTACGCTATGGAGCCGGACAATGAAAGGGTGATAAACATAAAGGGGATAATTACAGGCCAGTCAGCTTGACAAGTATTGCATGTAAGCTCTGGGAAAGTATTCTTTCTGATTATATTACACAAGTTTGCGAAATTACTAACTGGTTTGAAGGACTGTATCGCTACTGACGAAAATGAGGGCTATTGGACTAGACAAAAGAGTGGTGCAATTGATGGCTGTCCTTCCCAAATTAGCTTATTTACCATTTGTTACTCATTCTTTCATGCCTTGCAGGACCCCCATCTTAATCGTTACAGGATCAGATAATGCTTCAGTAACACACTCTTTGAGTTCTATTTTCTAGAAATGTAGCCCATTTGTTGAAGTCTTGTAGCAACAACGCCTGCTGACCAAATGAAGGGACCTATTGTGCATATTCAACGGTTCTAAAGACATCTGTATTACTACTCCATTCTGATAACCATTCCTCGTAAGCACACGACCGCCGTGGTGATCCGTAACAGTTCCTCTCGTAAAAAAAAGTCTTAACAAAACGTAGTATGCTCTAGTGTTGGCTACTGAGAGTATGATTCGGAGCAGTGTATAGATTCATTCAAGTGTCCGAGTGAATCGATTCACAGGAACGGCAAGCTCACGGCACACGAATCAGCTGACTCGCAGCGTTCAGTGTATCAGTGAGACACACGGCTCACCAGCGGGACACTGGACAATGGCGGGGAGTCGAACTTCCGCTGCAGCAGAGACATACAGAGCCATGGTACACTGACAGAATCGTACGCAGTCACGTATCAGTGAGAACACACACACGGTTTACTATCGGTACACTAGACATTGGCGGGGAGCCGAACATCCGCTGCAGTGATACATACAGAGCAATGGCACACTGAAAGAATCGTTCGCTATAACGGACTGTCGCGCTCAGTTCATTTGAAAATAATACCCACTAAATCATATACGAATTTATTTGCAGTGCTAAAAAGGTAGTCAAAACATAATTCCAAAGTAACTAGCTTGTAAGTAGGTAGGCTATAGGTTATTCTATTTACCGTATTAGTTCAATCAATCAGTATTTTTTTATAACTAGTTTACATTCGACAAGAAATTAAACTCAGCTCTCTAGCCTACCCGCCTGGCTGAGTGGCTCAGACGGTTGAGGTCTGGCCTTCTGACCCCAAAGTTGGCAGGTTCGATCCTGGCTCAGTCCGGCGGTACTTGAAGGTGCTCAAAACCTGGGCTTGTACCGGTATAGTAAAAACTCCTGCGTGACAAGGTACCGGCACCATGAAATCTCTTAAAATCGTAAAAGAAGTTAGTGGGATGTAAAATAATAAGTCGTGGAGTATTGTAGTTCTGTCTTCAGCAGTCGTCCTCCGAAGCCCAGAGGACCAGTTCTGCGACTATGTACTCTCAGGACAAGTTTTGGTCTCGTGTCGGCAGATTTCCTGGCACATAAAAGAACTCCAGCGGGACGAAATTCCGGCAATCTGGAGTCTCCGAAAACCGACAAAAAGTAGTTAGTGGGACGAAACAAATAACATTTTTATTAAAAACTGCTTTCGCGCCCAGATCAGCTAAGCATTCATCCATTTCTGCAAATAAAGGAAACAGTTCTATATAGTTTCATCTCTCATGGAGTTCCATGATGTGCTCTGAATATAAGCTCGTGTGAAGCTAGGAAACACGTGGCATCAGTTACACAGCTCACAATGTGTCCTCGCTTGTTCCATTTGTTGTTCCATCCTTGAAAACATTGCTCAAGCAAAAAAACAATCGTCGTATTGCCAAATGTTTCATCTATAATATCTGGGTATTTTAAATTCAATAAATTCAACATGTTACTCTATCCTTGGTTCACATACTACTAAAAGGAAATGGAGTTTATAATGAACAATACAGATGTTGTGTGTCCTTACAATCTCACAAGTATTCAAAAGAAGAGTACCCAGATTTCTGTAAACAGAGTGTGTAATTCTTGGTTTTCATGCTTATGTTCGGGAGTTCTGGTGAAAGCTGCTCTGCTTAATTACACCTAATATCAACAACAATTTAAAATATCGTATAGTGTTGTGTTTGTTACTTGATTTAAAATATATTCACAACCTTGTAGCACAGATCACAATGCAAATAAAAGCTGCAATTCGGAACTTTGTGGGCACAATCGCTAATGTGCTACGTGTCACATCCAGAGACTAAACGGAAAGAACCCATCAGTTTGTGTTTCTTGTGTCAACATCTTGTTATTCATTTAAATGTGTATATATGAGGTCTTTGATTGTATTTCATGATTTGAAAGTCTGCTGAATAATGTAGATTGGTGTCGGAAGCAATATAACCATCCCAAGTACAGAATCGGAAGAATCTTATTTATCAAGTAGATTTTCAGATTCAATGTAACAATACGCTTACTCAAGGGATCCAAACGAGTGACATTTCCCTTGCTGCGATCCTCACTAACCAGAGAAGATAGCAACTTAGTGAGTAATGAGGCTGCATGATATATTTAGGTGAAAATTATGTTAGTTATGATGAAAAATTATGCCCGGGTAGTTAAAAATGAATACGGTAAAACATGTATTGTACTGGACTGTAAAATTGTAGATAAAATCGAAATGTCACACAATGTCTGGTAGGAATTTCCGCATTTTCCAAACGTCTCAAACTACTACTCCTTTAAACCGATAGCAGTTCAAATATTTTAAGACCAAGTGGCATTCAAGACATGTTAGTCAGTTTACATTTTTGTCATCTCACGACGTACAAGCTAACTGGTGTAATTTATTCTCGATGACGACACGGTGAGAGAAATAAAGTCGAGACATTTAATTTCCCATTAATTCCACGAGAAGATAATGCTGGCTTACAAAATAATTTCGATGTTCAGACCCACAATGTTGAATAGATATGATCTTGCACTGTTTGGTGTGATAATATATGGATTACACTTCATTTCAAAATAAAGGGATGCCTAGTCAAGGCGTTAAAGGCGTGCTCGGTTCACCCTAACGAACAGAGGTTCGATTCCCCTTCAGGAAGTAGAAAAATTTAAGAAACGATATTTCCACTTCTGGATCAGCACATGGCCCTAACGTTCGATCAGACTTCAAAAAAGTGAGTACCAAGTTAATTCCCGGGGCCAAAGGCGGCCGGGCATACAGCTAACCAATTCTTTACCTCTTAGTGACAAGATGGAAGACTTTACCTTCCACTCCTCGAAGGGCCCCCACCCCCAATGGCCTGTATGGAGATGTCTTTGCTTCGCTTAATTGAATAATCTATGTATATAAAATAACTTGTCCTGACTGACTGACTGACTGACTGACTGACTGACTGACTGACTCATCATCGCCGAGCCAAAACTACTGGACATAAAAAATGGAATTTTGGGGATACATTTATATTAACATGTAAGTGCTAACTAAGGGAGGATTTTTGTATATCCCGTCGCTAAGGGGGTGAATATTTAAAATTAAGATATCTATATCTCAAAAACTTAAAAGTTTACAGATGTAAAAATTGGTATTTGGAATCTCCTTTAAAAATAAAGAAACGCGTATTTTTTGTTTTCGGAAAATCCCATTAAGGGGGATGAGAAATGGGGGGAAATGGGCTGAACACCTTTTATGAGGAGAGTTATATCTCAAAAACTGAAAATGTTACAGTCATGAAAACTGAAATTTGGAATATCCTTTGAAGATAAAGAAACCCGTATTCTTGTGGTTTTGGATAATCCGATGAATAGCGGTAAACAGGAGTGACAAACGGGGTGAATTAAAAAAAAGACTATATCTGCAAATTATCTCAGACACGTAACATATTACAGATTTGGAAACTGGTATTTGGAATTTCCTCTAAAAGTAAAGAAACAATTTTTTTTAGGAAAATCCACTTAAGGGGAACTGAAAAAGAGGATGATTTTTTAAAATTAGCTTGTCTACAGTATATCTTAAAAACTTAACATGTTGCAGACGTGAAAATTGGTATTTGGAATCTCCTTTAAAAATAAGGAAACACGTATTCTTTGGTTTTCGGAAAAAACCCTTAACGGGAAGAGGGGGGGGGGAAGGATTGAAAAATTAGTTGAATTATTTGTATGAGAATATATATACACATACCAAAAATCTAAAGATGTTAAAAACGTGAAAACTGGTATTTGGAATCTGCTTTAAAAATAAGGAAACACGCAAACACGCATTTGCGGGGTGGGGGTGGGGGGAATCAACTTGGTAGGGGGGGGATGAAAACGTAGATGAATTCCTTTTACGAGGATACATATATCTCAAAAACTGAAGATGTTACAGAAGTGATAATTGGTATTTGGAAGCTCTTTTAAAGAAACGAGTACTGTTTGTTTTTGGAAAATCACCTGAGTGGGGACTGTGAAAGGAAGTAAAAAATTGAATACCTTTTCTGGAGAAACTTATATCTTAAAACTGAAAGTTACAGACGTGGTAATAGGTATTTGGAGTCTCCTTTAAAAATAAAGAAACACGCATATTTTGGGTGGGGGAAACCAACTTAACGGGCGGGGGTGGAGTGATAGATTAGTTGAATTATTTTCATGAGGATACTTATATCACAAAAACTGGAGATGTTACATACCGGTACATGAAAATTTGCAATTGGAATTTTCTTTCAAACTAAAGAAAAATGTAATCTTTTGCCTTTGGAAAATCCAGTTAACGGGGATGAATTAATGGAAAAATTGTTTGAATACTTTGTATGAGGATACATATATCTCAAAAACTAAAGATGTTACAGACGTGAAAATTAGTATTTAGAATCTCCTTTAAAAAATAAAGAAACGCGCATTTTTGTGGGGAAATCAATTTGGGGCGGGGGCGGTGAAAAAGGAGCTTAATTCCTTTTTATGAGGATACATATATCTCAAAAACTGAAGATGTTACAGTCGTGATAATTGGCATTTGGAGCTCTTTTATAAACAAAGAAAAAGTTTCTTTTGGTTTTCGGAAAATTCACTTAAGGGGGCAGGGTGAAAGGAAGTGAAAAAATTTAATTCTTTTTATGGAGAAACTTATATCTCAAGAACTTAAGGTTGCACACGTGAAAATTTTTACTTGGAATCACTTGAAAAAATAAAGTAACACGCATTTTTGGTGGGGGTGGGGTAATCAACTTAACGGACTGGGGTGAAAAAGGAGATGAATTCTTTTTATGAGGATACATCTCAAAAACTGAAGATGTTAGAGGCATGAACATTTATATTTGGAATCTTCTTTCAAAGTAAAGAGATACGTATTCTTTTCTCTATGGAAAATCCACTTAAATGGGTGAATGAATTAAAAAATTAGTTGAATTCTTTATATCTCAAAAAATTTAAAAAATTCCAGCTAAATGATTACCGTGCTGGCCTTTGGTAACAGGGCTCCCGGGATCGATTCCTGGCAGGGTCGGGAACTTGAACCATCATTGGTTAATTTCCCTGGCATGGGGGCTGGGTGTATGTGTTGTCTTCATCATCATTCCGCCCATGTTAGAGGCAGCTCAGTAGATTAAGATAGGGGTGGTGCCGTGCATGGTGTCTGGTATCCCGCCCGTGCGGGGCGCCACTAAATTAGTTAGAGTGTAATTTACCCATAGACGATTTAGATTAAATTAGTTATAGATTAGTTGTAGTTAAGTAGTTAGTCTACCTTTGGAATATTTCCTTCATTCCCTTATACCGATGGTTTGTAACTATGGTGGGGTAATAAATATGTTATATCATATATATCATATCATCATCATTTCATCCTCATCACGACGCGCAGGTCGCCTACGGGAGTCATAAGACCTGCACCTGGCGAGCCGAACCCGTCCTGGGATCTCCCGGCACTAAATGCCACACGCCATTTCATTTCAACTAAAAAGATTAAAGACGTGAACATTGGTATTTGGAATCTCATCTAAAAATAAAGAAACACGCACTTTTGGGGAGGGAGAATCAACTTAACGGGTAGGAAGGGGGGTGTAAAAGGAGTTGAATTACTGTCATGAGTATAATTATATCTCAAAAACTGACGTGAAAATTAGTATTTGGAATCTCCTTTAAACATAAAGAAACATGTATTTGTTTCTTCGGAAAATCGTAGTAAGGGGTGTGGGGTTGAAAATAAGTAAAGAGTTGAAATACGTTTATGAGGATACTTTATCTTAAAAACTGTAGCTGTTACAGTCGTGAAGGTTGGTATTTTTCATTTCAAACTAAACACGTACTTTTTGTTTGTGGAAAGTGGAAAGAAGTGAGGAAGACGAAGTTGAATAATTCTTATGAGTATTCATTTATCTAAAAAACTGAAGGTGTTACAGACGTGCAGGCATGAAAACTGGTATTTGAATATCCTTTAAAAATAATGAAACACGTATTCTTTTTGCTTTCAGAAAATCCAATTGAGGGGCTGAAAATAATTGGAAAAGCGGATGAATTTTTAAAATGAGTACCGGTATATCTTCATTATATGGTTAGCGTGCTGGCCTCTGGTCACAGGGGTCCCAGGTTCGATTCCCGGCAGGGTCGGGAATTTTAACCATCATTGGTTAATTTCCCTGGCACGGGGGCTGGGTGTATGTGTTGTCTTCATCACCATTTCATCCTCATCACGACGCGCAGGTAGCCTACGGGCGCCTAATCAAAAGATCTTGACATGCTAGAGACAAGAAACTTGGTATTTGGAAAGTCCTTTAAAAATACAGGAACCTGTAGCTTTTTGTTTTCGGAGAGGGCACTTAACAGGGGGTGAAACAGTAGAATATTTTTTGAGGTAACTCATATCTTAAAAACTGAAAATGTTACAGACGTAAAAATTGATACTTGGAATCTTCTTTAAAAATAAGGAAACATGTATTTTTGTTTTCGGAAAATACACTTAGATGGGGGTAGGGGAAGGACTGGTCAAGGGGTTGATTTTTTTTTTATGGGGATACTTACGTATATCTCAAAAACTGATTATGTTACAGATGTGGGAATTGGTATTTGGAATCTGCTTTAAAAATATAGAAACATGTATTTATTTTTTTACTTGAGAGAAGACTGTTTCTCGCATGTACAGCTCTATGTCGCATGGTCGTCTTCTTAGCCCCAAAAGGCAATACCACAAACAGGGTTTACAAAGAATTTCTGGGGTAAATGAAACTTAAATTTTGGGTCAGTTTTTATACTTTAGGAATTTTCAGATAGTGTCTTAGTACAATGCCGAGGAACGATTGCTCTGATCAAATTACGAAATCCACGCGAGCGAAGCCGCGGGTAATTGCTAGTATGTACTATAAGGAACCGAGGTAACTGGAGATAGATTCGCTTACAACGAGTGAACACTGAATTAAGAAATATATAATTGTTTTACCAAAATGTTCTTGTATGCATATAATTAAACCGCCATTAATGTTTCCTTATTGGACAGAGATTCAACCCCTATAAATACTTGCTTCCATTTCATACAGCTAAGGAATCTCCTACATACGTCCATTACCTCACTTAATCTCAACCCGCTACATCGATCTAGACCAGAGCACACAAACTTAGGTAAATCTAAAGAATTCACAGTTTCAGTACTTCTAAAGAGTTGACAGTTCAGAGCTGATATTTTACCACCAGATTTCCTTGAGCGCCTGTTTCCTCACATACTGAGCAGCCCTGACTTTTTCACAGCATATTATCTGTCGTTTCTGTTGTTATTTAGACTGTATTATCTAGTTCCCCAATTCCCATTTCACGAGATCAAAAAGGACAAGGTAACAGGAAAGTTTACCAAGTTTGCGTAACCGTTCGAGCGACTGAACGCTGCGCAAGAGACATGCCATGTGAACCACTTACATCAAACGAAGAAGAAATTAATCTAACGAGCTCTATTTTTAACTGGCAAATAAGCATCAGTGTATACATAGCATGTTAATGTGTTCCAGAACGATTTGCAGTGATGCCATGCTAGTGACAAGCTAGTTGGCACACTTTTCCTTACAATCAACAAGATGAATGGAACTTTGTTCTTCATTCATTCTACTGGTCAAAGAATCAACGTCATGCTCAATAGAGCACGTTAGTTGTAGTGTCAATGACGACTTCTTACTTCTTTTACGTGGAACGTGATATTTAACTGCAAAATGGCCCTCATCATTCAGCGAATGATTAAAAATAAACAAAAGAAGTTTGAACTAAATGGTCCATCTAGTACTATTTCCAACAGAACCCAACACACAGGCTTCATTTCACTCTTCATCGAGCATTAAAACAAATTGCATTGAACACAGGACAGAAGCAAAAAATATTCTATATCGCGTGTTAAAATGTCCACGAAACATACAACACAAGATATATAATACACTTCAATACGAAGCAATGTAATTCCTGGAGTACAAGAACAAATCCCACTTTCTGTAATATAAACTATCTTAAATCTACAATCCTTGTATCATCAGAGGGTCGAATACTACGTACGTAAACCACAAAAAATTGAACAGAAACTTATACTTCTTTGTTCATTTACTGCGTAAATATAAAAGTTGATACACACTTCGTAGCGCTGAAGTTCATCGCGTTAATAAGTGGATATCAGAGTAGAGGATACTCACGCCAACGAAAAGAAACAAGACAGGTTACAAGGAGAGCTCTTCGTTGTATATGCAACGATAAATCAAAACGTCAGCTCCTTCAGCACACTCGAGAGTTAAATATTTCACACCACGAGTGATTGAAATACAAGCAAGCTTTTAAAATTACGCGACAATACCGTGATCGTACCAACAGGATCTCCAGTTTGATGTGGAGTCCAAATCACAGGGACTGACAATTTCAAAAATCTCAAGTGCACTAGCCGGGATTCCAATCACGACTGCTTTGGTGAAAAGCCAGTAACGATGTTATCTGGACATCATGCCCGCTATTCGAAATAGGATGTTCCTTCAGAGTTCATTCCACGGGTTTGATTTTAATTTTCTAAAGATATGAATTAAAAGGTAACGCATATATCATGTTTGTTATCGTGAACTGTCTACTTTTGGAGAGCCATCCGTATAAGGTTTTTAATTAATTTATTTTTACAATTTGCTTTACGTCGCATCGACACAGACAGGTCTTATAGCGACGATGGGATAGTAGAAGGCTAGGAGTGGGAAAGAAGCGACCGTGGCCTTAATTAACGGTACAGCCCCAGCGTTTGCCCGGCGTGAAAATGGGAAATCGCGGAAAACCCTCTTCAGGGCTGCCGAAATTTGAATTCGAACCCACCATATCCCGAATGCAAGCCGACAGCTACGTGACCCAAACCGCATAGCCACTTGCTTGGTATTATTAGTACAATGTACAAGTCTCTCGGAAGATACTGTCTAACTGTCGACTGGAACAACCTATTTTAAGGAAAAGCCAGCACTGAACCTGTAGTTTATTTAACTCTTTGCTTCCTTTATTTCAAGGCTGCCAAGCTTATGCTATTATAAAAATGAATTTGAAGAGAAATGACCTCTGGGGAATATAATTTTGGAAAATGTCATTGTAAAGTAGATAAACAAATTTAATACACACATAAGCGACAGCTAAACGACCGGACATCTGAAAATTCTAAAATATAGGCCTACTATTTCTAGGGATGTCTACCAAGGTGTCTAAGTGCTAAATATAAGTAACCTACAATATTAAGCAAGATGTATAGGCTACTTAAAAGATGGTAATGCAAGAAGCTACATATCCCTTAACGGCGGATATGGCAATATACATTATCACTGGTTTTAAAGAACCCAAAGGCACGGCAGATGTTCATAGAATGCGATTTTATCGTTCCGCGCGCGCCCCGATCATCAACCCGACAAATTCAGTTTCCTCAAGCTCATACTTTTCCTTATGATAAAGGGTTGTTGGCTCATAGATGGCGTATTTTCCCTTTATCGACATCGTCGTATGGCAGGGTAGAGCTAACTTCGAAACGGACCGTTGGATCCAGCCTTCTCGACGATGAAGTCTACTCGCCTCGTCCTTCCTTGATTGGCTATTGCTACAACGTCTTCCTGAGCGACATATCCAAATTCCCATAGTCCTTCTGAAAACGTATGACGGATGGTGTGATGTCTTACATACGGAGGGCTTCACTACGTGAGCAGAAGCCGAGGACATGAGCTAAGGTTTCTACCTCACTGCTGGCTGTCGTCGTGGACAAAAAAGGAGCTACCTGGCCGAGGCGGTAATGACGTGCTCGCTTCACCAGGAAGGACGTGGGTTCGATTCCCCATCAGGAAGTCGAAAATGTTAAGAAATGAGATTTCCACTTCCGAAGGTGCATACGGTCCTGAGGTTCAGTCAGCCTACACCAAAAATGAGTACCAGGTTAATTCCTGGGGGCAAAGGCGGCGGGGCGTAGAGCTAATCACTCTACCCCACCAAGTGCCGAAATGAAGCCTTCCACCCCTCTCCAAGGACCTTCATGGCCTGCACGGAGACGAATTTGCTTTCCTTTTTTGCGCGGACAAAAGTTGGCCTAATATATGATGAAGAATTACAGTAATTTAAACACATAATAGACGACACCAGTGAATCGCGAGAACAACCAGCGAGTCTTTAAGGAAGCGGAATGCAGTAAATCTCAAAGGAAAACATTTCACGTTTGGAACAGAGCACAAAGCTAATCAACGACCTTCTGACAATCACAATCTCAGGAGTTCCCAAACTATTCCAAATCTAATATTTCATTACAGTAACGCTGTATCGATCATTTAGAGTCGGTTACACAGCCTCGAAAGCTCAAAACTTTCTTCTTCATTCATTTAAATTCAATAGTAACATTAACGGAGCCTCCATGGCTCTGGCGGCAGCGCGCCGGCCTCTCACCGCTGGGTCCATGGTTCAAATCCCGGCCATTCCATGTGAGATTTGTGCTGGAAAAAGTGGAGGCGGGACACGTTTTTCTCCGAGTACTCCGGTTTTCCCTGTCATCTTTCATTCCAGCAAATCTCTTCAATATCATTTCATTTCATTTCATTTGTCAGTCATTAATCATTGCCTCAGAGGAGTGCGACAGGCTTCGGCAGCCGGCACAATTCCTATCCACGCCGCTAGATGGGGGACTTCATTCCTGATCCGGTCGAATGACTGGATACAGGCTGTGGATTTTAATTTACAGTAACGTTAAGGAAAATATGAGGTTTTCTTAAGAAGCAGTTCACACCTTTTACTTTCTTTTAGAGATCAGGATTAATTTCGAATAAAAAAAGGTCAAATCTACAAAATATACGTGTAAGAAAGTAAGCTTGGCTGTTCAGTTCACGTTGTGTAGCCTTAAGCCTTAGCTTTGAACCCCACCGTTGCTATCCACAATGACTAGATTCCCCGAGGTTCCACAATTTTAACGCCAGGCAAATGCCGGATTTGTACTGTACATCTATGTCATAGCTAATTTTTGACTCCCAGCATTACCTTTTGTGAAAATGGGAAACTATGGAAAAACAATTTTCACGGCTGCAGCATGCACCCAGCATCTCCTGAATGCAATGCCTGTAATGCGCAGCTAAACCCTCCCTGTATTAATGTGTGTGTCCAAAAGCGTGTATTATGAGTTACGGAATAGGTCTCCGAATCTAACTCCTAAAACACTTCTGCATAGAGAATCAGTCGCACTTCAAAGTATGTTCGGCATTTAATTCTCATGTTTTGTCTCCAGTCAAGCTGGACCTTTTCCAATTGTGTACATTCCTGACACAACGCCAGAATATCATTGAAACTGAAGCTTAAACAGGATTCTCTCTCTATTGGTTTGAGGAATAAGCTCTACTCCTAACGTCATTGCATCAGGTGAACATGCCTATTATGTTTCGATACGAATAAAGATAAATCTAAAGCCGATTAGAAATACCATACTATTTTCATTGTTTTTACGTTCATCTTATTTATGGACTTTTTATTACGGTGCATTGCATTAAAACAAGGAACACGCAAAAGTACAGTATCTGCATGTATAATACGCTGAATCAATGTACTGTAGGTAACACACAACTAAGTGATATATTACACACTACATGTTCTCAAATAGGCCGGGACCAGTAGCGTAGCCAGGATCTGGCGTTGGGACGGGGTTATATTTGCAAAATGATGATAGAATACAATGAAGGTGCTTGTGCGTGTGTGGTGCGCGCATGCAAGACTTGTCATTATGACACTGATACAAGTTAATAATAATGTTATTTGCTTTACGTCCCACTAACTACTTTTACGGTCTTCCGAGACGCCGAGGTGCCGGAATTTAGTCCCGCAGGAGTTCTTTTACGTGCCAGTAAATCTACCGACACAGGGCTGTCGTATTTGAGCACCTTCAAATACCACCGGACTGAGCCAGGATCGAACCTGCCAAGTTGAGGTTAGAAGGCCAGCGCCTTAACCGTCTGAGCCACTCAGCCCGGCCTGATACAAGTTAATTATGGTTCATATTCAGACTGCGGTGCACTACAATATCTTACATTAAAATACAGAACAAAAACGATACGATCAAGGCCAATAGTTTTATAGCGAATGGTATGTTCAGTTTACAACCTAAAATCCAACTTCCGAGGCTTCTTAGAAAATAGATTCAACAGATCTGCTGGTTCTACAATTATGTCTCTGAATGTTTATCTAGTTTATTGTTTGTCATTTTTTGTTTATATTCTTTCTGTAAAATTTCCATAGGGAGGTTCTAGCCCCCAGTACCCCCCCCCCCTCCCTTTGCTACGCCCCTGGCCCAGACGTTTCGTGCCAGGAAAAAACGTTATTTTCATCTTTGTTTATTAGTTATAGTACAAGAATTTTTTTTACTTCAGTGACCAGTATCAACAGGACTGGCTTCAGAGAATGGCAAGAAATACAGTAACAGGATTATCTGATAGTTCGCTTCACTCTCACACGTCTGCTCTCTGCTACACCTTCTGAATAGCAGGTTTTTTAAAAATTTGCTTTACATCGCACTGACACAGGGAGGTCTTATGGCGACGATCGGATAGGAAAGGGCTAGGAGTGGAAAAGAAGCGGCCATGGCGTTAATTAAGGCGCAGCCCCAACATTTGCCTGGTGTGAAAATGGGAAACTACGAAAACCATCTTCAGGGCTGCCAGCAGTAGGGTTCGAACCCACTATCTCCCGAATGGGCGCCCCTAACCGCACGGCCAACTCGATGGAAGGGCAGTAAGATAAAGATATATTCTAGTGGTTTAATGTCGTACTAACACAACGTCTTTCGGCGACGGTATGAAGGAAGAGAGCTAGGAATGGGAAGGTAGCAGCCGTGGCCTCAATTAAGGTATAACCCCAGAAATTGCCTAGGAAAACCACATAACACCATGCGCAGGGCTGCCGACGGTGGAATTCGAACCCACCATCTCCCGAATGCAAACTCAGAACTACGCGACAGCAAGATATTTTGCTATTTTAATCGGACAGTTATTCCTGCTCTAATATTGCAAATAGCGTCAAATACAATATTTTAAAATATACACAAACAATTTTCAAAACATTAAATGTTTCCTGGTATCTTACATATATAATATGTTATTGTCTTTACGTCCCACTACCTACTTTTTGACTGTTTTCAGAGACTCCGAGGTGCCGGAATTTTGTCCCGCAGGAATTCTTATACGTGCCAGTAAATCTACCGACACGAGGCTGACGTATTTGAGCACCTTCAAATACCGCCGGACTGAGCCAGGATTGAACCTGCCGAGTTGGGATCAGAAGGCCAGCGCCTGAACCATCTGAGCCACTCAGCCCGGCATCTTACACATATCCTTCCCTGCGTTCGTTATAATAGTTTTCTTGTTCCCAACATTAACCTGGGATTCTCCTTCTCAGACATGTTTACAACGAAGAAATATGTTAAATCATATTTAAGAGTGTTGCGTGTTTATCACACCGGAACCAACTAAGAATGTGTAGGCAGCCTTTGGTACAAAGCATAATCTTTTCACTTTCATATTTTTCCCCTCTACTTACCTACATTTCAAATTGCAACTTAGCTTGTTCATTCGCACAAAATTAGGTGAATTTTAATCAAATGTTTATCACTGGATCAAACTGTTTCAAGATTTTAGTTGCTAATGGAGTCGCGCTGCACCTAACACATTGAGGGTTTTCTGGTAAGTTGCATTACAAAACTTACAACAACATAGATTTATAAATTTTGACTTAAAAGTGAATAATAATAATAATAATAATAATAATAATAATAATAATAATAATAATAATCTATATACTTAAAACACTAGGCTGATTTTTGTTACAGCGAGTTTGAGAGAACGGCTCAACCGATTAACATCGTAAAACATTCTGACGAAAACTCTTGGCTTGTAGATTGCAGTGTGTCTTTAAAAAGCATTAAAATTTCCTGCCGTATATTTTAAATTATTACAGAAAAACGTAGCACTCTCATTGGTCAAAGAGCTCACCAGTACTTCACGGCCGCCTGAAACGTGAAAGCACAGAGGCACATGACACGATAGAGGAGGTAAACTTACACCTTTCCTCCTCCATGTCACCTCCCTATATTTGTTAGCTTCAGTGATTTCGGAGAAATTTTAACATTTCTTATGTCGTAATTTAAAAAAAAAAATATTGGTTTTACGTCCCACTAACTATTTTGAAGGTTTTCGGAGACACCGAGGTGCCGGAATTTCGTTCCGCAGGAGATTTTTACGTGCCGGTAAATCTACAGACATAAGGCTGAAGTATTTGAGCGCCTTCATATACCACCGGACTAAGCCAAAATCGAAGCTGCCAACTTAGGCTCAGAAAGCCAGCGCCTTTACCGCCTGAGCCACTCAGCTCGGCTCTCGCAATTTTAACACTGAGGCTTCCATCTTGGCCATTAATCACTCCATGAGAATACGTAGCACATTATTTTACAAGCTCCTAGGTACCATTTACGAATATGAAAACAGAATGCCGATATCTTGAATGGTTTAGAAATTACTTCCGTGTAACGTCTTAAGTGAATAACCCTGTATATGCTTGTTTTCTTCTTCCATGGATTACTTCTATAATATCAGCCGTAGGAATGATAAATAGTAATGGGCTTAGTGTATCCCCTTGTAGTACACCTGTGGTTTGTTGAATTGGGTTGGACTTCGCGATTCCGTCACTAATTTCTATGCAGTTCGAGGCCAGTATGTTCTGAATGAGTCTTTTGAGACTTATATTCCTTCTCATTAATCTGTTTAGTTTCTCCATTATAATTTTTCGGCTAACAGAGTCTAAAGCTTTAGAGAAGTCAACGAAGATGATGTACAGCTTGCCTCCCGCTGTAGTTTTTCACCTGCTTCAATATCATCCAGTAGACACTTGATGGCCTGTATCGTGTTCCTCCCTCTTCTAAAACAAAATTATTCCTCTGGTAATTTGGGATCCACTTCGCTAGTCAGACGTTGGCATATGAGTTTTGTTAGGATCTTTAGCAGCGTGCATTCAAGGGCGAAGCCTCTGTAAGCGTTTGGATCTTCAGTACTTCCCTTTCCTTTAGATATCATTTGGACTGTGGACTTTCTCTAGTTGTTTGGAATCATTTCTTGCTTAAGGCATTGGTTCAAAACATATGTTATTCCTTCTTTTAATACCGGGAAAGCCATTTTAATGTGTTCATTGTAGATATTATCCGGACCACAAGCCTTGTTATTCTTGGAGCTGTTTATAGCATCCTCTACTTCCTTGAATGTAAACAGTTCTATGTCTAGATCTTCTCTGGTGGGTGTATTGAACTGGAATACTGCATGGGCGTGTGTGTCTTACTTAATACGTAGCCCTAACCTCAACAGGAATATTTCGCGGAAAAGAAAGAGGGTCCTCTCAAAATTTTGGATGTGAAATATAGTGTGATTATGTTTTAGCCTTGTGTCTTTAGAAGAGTTTAAGTAAACTGCTTTGCATTAATACTCCATATACGTTCTTGAAATAAAGAGAAGTTTATTTTTAAATTGATAAAACTACTCCAGCAGAAATTAAGAGGGTGTTTTATCTATTGGAACTTCAATATTTCAAAAGAATAAAATGAGTGGTTATACACATTTCTGTATTCTACGTCTATTTTTAACCTCCTGAGATAAACTGAATACCGTATTTACGCGAATAATTCCCGCACCCTAATTTTAGGAAGGATCATTTTGAAGAAAATGAAATGGACTAAAATTCCTTCCATCGAAGGGGTAAAGTAGGTAAAAACAAACATTTCATATCACTCCGCGAGGTCCACGTGGTCTTTATGCTAATATGAACGTGTAAATTTACGGATATAGCTGCTTTGCCTGAACATATTTGAGATGATATAAAAAATATATTTGCCATGAAAGTTAGCAAGTAGGCCTAGGTATTTTATTAATCTGAACGTGCATAGGCTCGATTCTCTGCAGATCGTAAGATTCATTGTCTCTTGCATCACTAGAATCCTCTCGTAAATTACTTACAAATTCGTCACACAAAATACTTTTCACACGCGGTCTCTTTTCACTCGGATATTAATACGACCGGTGGTGGATAATTCTTTTCGTGAAATGTAAACAATTGAAACAGACACACATGCGAACACTGATGGTAGTTTTGCGATACAGTAAAACCTCGTTAATTCGAACTCTTGGGGACGCAAAAACCTGACTTTGAATTACGTGATTTCGAATTAACTGCCAACTCATGCTTCAGAAATGCCAACCCTTGCCGCGTCACAAAATATTCAAGACCCGTTGTGCATGGAACTTACATTGATTCACAGTTTAAACCTTTCAAATGCCATGGAAAACAAATTCCAAGAAGTATCCAACAAGGTGCATGTACAGTATTCAAATAATACACTTGGATAACTCAGTGGCTAACATAACCTCTCGCAACGAAACGATTCAAAGAAGAGGACAAATTATGCTGGCTCCCCTGTACAAGTGGATTACTGCACTCTCTGCATTTTTAGATGCCTTGTACTTGCGCGGAAAATAGCCGACACCCTCGAAACATCGCGGCTTATCGAGCTCTCCTATGACGGGGGGAGGAAATCTTCCGCTTCCGTCTGCATTGCAACACAGTACAGTAATCCCATATCCTTTTAAAAAGCCCGTTTTGGCTAGGCATAAACAAACAATGCAGTTTCATTGGCACTGACAGTACTGTTCGGTGGGTACGAATGGATTATAATTATGAACCTCGCTTTTTCGCCAACATTACTGTCGGCATCGCCAGTGTTCGCGGATTCTGCTTCTCCGCACACTGCCTGTTACGTGATATTGTGGCGTTCCTATAAGACGCTGAATACAAAAGAATTACGATTTCACTCGAACTCAGCAACTATGAAACACACTGTCGACACACCGAAGTGAAAGAAAGTGCAGAAAGATACCCCTGCACGTTCCGGAAGACGCATTCTATCGTGACACGGAGAAATGTTGAACTTAAATTTACTCTGTAAAATACTATTTAAAAATGTAAATGCAGTTTTAAGTTAAAAGTCTGAATTGTTTTCCTTTTAAATATGACATATGGGGACAGTTTTCTTCCATCTGCGGTTACACAAAGTGTAAATGTACATCCCACATCGAAAACTATAAAACCCGCACTCCAATTTCGTGCTTCCTTTTTTTTTAATATGCGGGGATTATTCGCGTAAATACGGTAAATAAAAAGTGTTGTACAGCGTATAACTATCATCATCATCATCATCATCATCATCATCATCATCATCATCATCATCTCTTTACCCTCCAGGTTCGGTTTTTCCCTCGGACTCAGCGAGGGATCCCACCTCTACCGCCTCAAGGGCAGTGTCCTGGAGCTTCAGACTCTTGGTCGGGGGATACAACTGGGGAGTATGACCAGTACCTCGCCCAGGCGGCCTCACCTGCTATGCTGAACAGGGGCCTTATGGAGGGATGGGAAGATTGGAAGGGATAGGCAAGGAAGAGGGAAGGAAGCGGCCGTGGCCTTAAGTTAGGTACCATCCCGGCATTTGCCTGGAGGAGAAGTGGGAAACCACGGAAAACCACTTCCAGGATGGCTGAGGGGGAATCGAACCCACCTCTACTCAGTTGACCTCACGAGGCTGAGTGGACCCCGTTCCAGCCCTCGTACCACTTTTCAAATTTCGTGGCAGAGCCGGGAATCGAACCCGGGCCTCCGGGGGTGGCAGCTAATCACGCTAACCACTACACCGCAGAGGCGGACGCGTATAACTATACAACTATAAAAATAGCTTTGTGAACATTTTTTTTCAGTGGAAGAGGTAATTTCACACACGAGCCCATCAATCGATCTCATATTTAAACACTCAGAACATTGTTTATTATACATCCGATTGTTTCTTTTCCATTACTGTTAGGGGGACCGAATTACTATGCACATTCAATTAGTGAATGGTTTACTATGGTGCACTATTCACAGTAATCTACCCACCTTTCAAACTTATGAGTAGAAAGTAGACTCAAAAGCGCTGGTAATGCTTAACGTAAACAGGCATATATGGATATACAAAAGTAAATACTCCAAAAGCGGTCAACTCTTTAAAAAATTGCCATTTAACTAAATAGAAAACATCCTCGCTTCTTGGCGTACATTTATTCAGTTGCCAATTATACACATGGTTGTCGGGAAATTTCTTCAGATACATAAAGCAAGGGTTATTCTGCCCCAAGGCAGGTCCGAACCTCCGCAGAGGTGTTCCTGAGCCGGAGTTTACGTGCGGTAGGGTGGCCAGTTCCTTTCCGCTCCTCCATTCCCTTACCCCCCCACCAACAGCGCGTGGCAACCCATCCAACTCGTGACCACGCCCAATGTTGCTTAACTTCGGAGATCTCACGGGATCCGGTGTTTCAACACGGCTACGGCCGTTGGCCTTCAGATACATACAGCATACACCTTCCTACGTTCCTTCCTCTCGAAAGGTACAGTACTCTATGTGCTACGACCTGATCGCTGTGTCACTCGAAGCAACTGCCTGGGCTCGAACACGTGTATATTTGCTACAATAAATCACGAGCCAGCAAGTTCTATCTGTAGTTTTAGTTTCTAAAAAAAAACCTGTAGACTGAAAAAGTTAAAAGTTTATCATGGAAGATATCAAACGCCACACCATACCACATTCCTAACCATTTCGTAACTCTCTACGCATTATATATTTTCTAATTTAGCACTGCTCTTTACTAGTATCTAATTTCTATAGAAAATACCAACAATAATCCAAATCGAGCGTACAAGGGTGCATTAGGTCAAACTGAATGTTACTGCATTTAACTCCGTATGAATTAGGTGTGGTTAACCGCGCTGACAAGGATGCTGAATGAATGTCCCTGTCGCACCTGCTATGAGAGAACTCCATATTGTTTCCAGGGTGTCCAGCTGGACAATTATTCCATGGCTGTACTAAATTAGCATTGAGGTCACCCCATTTTCTTACGTGTATGCTGTATAACAGACGTTGCCCCACTCATGGCAGATATCCAATGCCACACCATACCACGTTCCTCACCGTTTCGTAACTCTCTCCGCATTATATATTTTCTAATTTAGCACTGCTGTTTACTAGTATCTGTAATTTCTACAGAAAATACCAACTTCCTGAAAACGTTCAAACGTGTTATGTCTAACCCAATATTCCGAATCGAACGGACAAGCCTGTATTAGGCCAAATTGAAAAAAGCTATGACATTTAACTCCTTAAGAAGTTAGGTGTGGCTGACCGCGCTGACAGGATACGGAATGACTGCCCTTGTCACTAATCCGTTATCGAACGAGCGCTCCACATGCACTGGCACCAGAAAGTATTGGCACACCTACCACTATACAGGATGAAGCGTAATTCGCGCACTCGGGCGTCGCAGCGCGACTCCTCACATGCCAGCAATAAAAAAAATGTATCTTACAAAATTTCATCTTGCGAGTATATCCGGCAGAAAAACGACGTTGAAGATTAGCAATCTGGCAACACTGTAACCACATATAGGGTAACTACCTTTGTCAGCAGACATTACTCGTATTGTACAGTTGGTGCAATGGATAGAGTTTTGGGTTAGCATGCAGGAGGTCGAGTGGTCGTTCCTGGGTTGAGGCGTATGTTTTTTATTTCGTAAATGCAGTCCAGGTGGTATGGTATCTGGCATCTTAATCGTCAATAGCGATTGCAGCGGGTCCTCTAGAAACCATTTGCACATACATACTACGATCCCAGAAATGGACGAACAATCGTTTTCATTGGTCAGCTTTTAAAGGCGCCCTTTCCACGTCGTGAGCGTGAATTTATTCGCACCACTTCATCTACTAGATGTGAAGCCTGTTTTTTTTGTACCCTCCTCCAATGGTCCCATAGATTAGTACCAACTATTATTCTTGCCTCGTTCAGTTCCATTACATTTCGTTAGGGCCTTACGTTACCAGTAGGCCTAGCAACGTGCTCTGCGAATAATGTCCAAACTCGGTTACAATTTGTATGTGTTATCACCATGGTCCCAATAATTCTGCCTTTCAACATTGCGTGTTGCGTCTGGTAACCGTATGCTGTTTAGTACGTATCTTAATGTATTATTATTATTATTATTATTATTATTATTATTATTATTATTATTATTATGTTGTAAATGTAGGATACATGTCACCTCAGAAACGGTGTCTTACTGTATCACAGTAGGTAATGTCAGATGGAAATTAGCAAATAAAAGATGCGCCTCAACCCAGGATCGAACCATCGACCTCCTGCATGCCAACCAAAAACTCTACCCACTGCACCAACTGTACAGCACGACGTGGACGTGCTGACAGCGGTAGTTACCCTACAAATGGTTACAGTGTTGCCAGATTGCTACTCTCTAACGTCCGTTTTCTACCGGATATACTCGCAAGACGAAATTTTGTAACATACATTTTTTAATTGCTGGCATGTGAGGAGTCGCGCTGCGACGCCCGAGTGCGCGAATTACGCTTCACCCTATATACATTCCACACAAATAAAGGTGATGCCAAGACACTTATTTATATTGAAATATACAGTAGTAAACATAAGGTTCTTCGAGTATAATTGGTTTCTTACAACAAAATAATACGTTACAAAACAAAATCAGTTGCTCTACACATCAAAAAAGTATTGGCACACCTATACACGAATGAAATTAAAGTCTCTGTAATTCACGTAACTCAAGTCTAGTAGCCCGTGTGCATACCGTTGGCATTGATGACAGCTTGTAGAAATCTTGGCATGAAGGAAACCAAACTGCGAGTAATCTCTCGTGAGATCTTCGACCATTCCTCCAACAACACCGTTGAAACTCCCGCTTCCCTGTAGAACAACATTTTCAAACTTTTGTCTCCAAGTGAACCCAAAGATGCTCTATTGGGTTAAGATCAGGGCTCTGTGTGGAGTGAAAACTCTTCTTGGTATATTATGTATTACTCGCGAAACTTTTAGTGATAACTAGACTCCCTAGTGCTGAATCAGTAGACCTCGGCAATTGTCGAGATTCGTATCGCCAACCTTTGAACACAAACTATGAATCGATTATGCATCGCCGTGGTACATGCAAGCACAGAAATGGTGTCCCGACGTAAACAATCAACACTGCCCCACTCCAGTACTGGAAAGGAGGAGAGTGAGTGAAGGGGTAGTGTTGAAGGCCACTTCAGTACCGAAAAGAAGGGGAAGGGAGTGAACGGGTAGTGCTGAAGGCACAGTGTGTGTATTGCTGTACATCCTCCACAGTGCCCATTTCAACCACAACAGCCTTGTAGCGGGCCGTCTCCCTGTAGCAATGCGTTAAGCGAGGAGGTGGGGAGATACAATGCTTTGTTTACATCGGGACACCATTTCTGTGCTCGGGTGTACATCTGCCGTACACTTTACCACGGCCGACTTGATGCATCGCTCTAGCTAGCTCCTTATCGGCCTTGACAATCGGGTGCACGTACTGTAATCGGAGTAGTTTCATAGTTCGATGCGTGGCGCTGGCGACCTAAGTTTTGCGGTAGAAATGCATACTCCTCCATGGACTTAGATTCCCAATTTATCGTAATTTACAGGTATGGAGAATGTTACATAGGTCAATACTGTTAAAATGATTAGTCCTAAAGACTACTTTCATTGATATTCGTCAAAATAACGTGAAATAAAACTGCGGAAAATGGAGTAGTCCAACCTGACGTTCTGACATTGACTTTGATCGCCGATTTATCTTAATTTAGAGGAATGAAGGAGTATGTTACACTGACTAATACTGTTAAAATGTTTAATCCTAAAGGCTACCTCGTTGATATTTGCCAAAATAACGTTTGAAATGAAATTGCGGAGATATGGAATAGTTCATCTGACGTTCCTTAACTGTGACGAATAATAGTATTTACTTTTATTATCCATAGCATTTAGATACATAGCAGAATTTACTACAATACCTTTGCCTTCTGATGTTAATCTTGAGATTAAAAGTCATTGTTCAATTAGAGTTTTAAAATTATTCAAGTGCTGATGTCAGGAAAGGGGCGTGGTCAAAACATAAAAGAATTTCCTATAAAAATTCAGTTAATTGCACAGGTAACACTTAACTTCGCCTTACTGGCATAACAGTAATGGTTCCTACTTGTCGGTGCTTAAGTGTCAAAGTTCAGATTATCTTGGAAAAACTGTGTCGTGTTGCTGTCATGTGGCAAATATGACTCCACCTAAAGGATTATTCAATGAAAGAAAATGTAGGGGTAATAAATACCCGAAAACAGAAACAAAAACTAAAATGAAAATGCTAATTCAAGGGTGGTTGTAGGGAGCTATAATACGAACTTAGGTGTTTCAGACATCCTTGTGCTTGTAATGTCATTTCTGCTTCAGCCATATCTTGTTCTACAGTGAAACTGACATTTGAAAATTAATTTTGAAAGTAAATCTCAACAATATCAGAATTCCTCAGATTATTTTTTCATAGATTTCAACGTAGTGTTCTCAGCTTTGTGTCAGCTTGTTAGTTGTAGTGGGAGGCAATAAGTGATTTCTGAAAAATGCAAAAACTTTGAAGTGATTTCCTGAAATGAAGGCTACAGACAACAGAAGAAACAGAATTAGTGTTAGGGACAAAGTTATCGCGAGAAATTGCTTTCAGCCACTCCTTAGTTTTGTCCTGGTCTACAAGGAATTCGTGAAATCGTAGTGTCCATTTGCTCTTTTTCCTGTTTGAAGTACAAAAAGACACAGCAGTACATGTTCAAATATTTCCAAACACAGTTAAAGGAAAACAAATCACTAAACTATACAATAAAGGGAAAAACAGAATTAGCGCATAAATTAGAATTCTTATTTGGGAAGAGTTACGGCGAGAAATCACTTTGAACCATTCATTACATTTTTTCTTGTTTGCAGAAAATTTATGTTCGAACTACAATAGGATCACAACAATATGAGATATTCCAAGACTTATGAACACAATTTTAAAAAATCAAATCACCACACTATATAATAAAAAACTAACTAATTTGCGCATAACTATCAACTCTCAATAACAAACCAACAAAAACCTCATTGCGAACACATTACAAACACTTACAACAGCAAAACAATGTAAATGAAACTGGAAATGCGGTAATTTGCGCCTTTGCGCTATACAGCTTCCTGTCAGTGACTTAGGAGGCCAGCGCTTCAGCGGCATGATGGTGAAACTTTCCAATTACAGCTTTATGCTGGGCTTCACAAGCGATTGTCAAGGCCGGTATAAGGAGCGGAGCGAAGGATCCAGTCGGCCGTGACTTTACGTACTAGTACTGTTGTTGCGATTGTGGAAGGGGTATTTCTGAGATTTCATGCTAGGAACAAGATTCGCACCGAGAAATGTTATATAATGTGTGTGTGTGTGTGTGTTTGTGTGTGTGTGTGTGTGTGTGTGTGTGTGTGACAGTTGTTGGCTTAAAGGTTTAGAAAATTCATATCGATCGATTATACAATCGATATTTCAGATTTCAATTGGCAGTATTACCGGAACCGGGCGAGCTCCCTCCTTACCCGCCACTCGGTACAAAGAAGTATCACTAAAAATTCGCGTTCGCAGAGCCGTATATTTCGGATCGTTGTCTTGTTGAAAGTAAAAGATGCCATCAAGACCCAGTTTCTGTGCACTGCTACATAAGTGGCCTCGCAACACATCGGTATATTTACGATGATCCACAACACCTTCAATAATTGCCAAGTTACTAACACCAGAAGCTCCCATGCATCCCCAAACCACTACGCTTCCTCCCCCATGATTTACTGTAGGCAGGACAAGTTGTGATTGGAGCTATGTATTTGGTTTGCACCACACTTTTACATTTCCATCAGATCCAAACAAGTTAAACTTGGATTCGTCAGAAAATATCACAGAATTCCAAAATTCAATCGATTTATTGACATAACCTTCAGCGAACTGCAAGCGTTTTCTTCGGTTAACTTCCAAAATAAATAGTTTCTTTCTGGGAGATCTCCCATGAATATCAGTTGCGTTCAAAACATTCCTAATAGTTTGAGCACTGACCTGTTTGTTGGACGTTGACTGGCATTTTTAAAGGGCTCTTTTAGTGCAAGACGAACTATGCTTCGACGCTCCCTACTCTTGGACGTCTGCGTTTATTGTCTGTTGTACCAGTCTCTTGAAACGTCTTGATGATTGTCCGCACTGGTGTATAACAGAACGTTCTTTACCAATTTCACGGTAACTTTTACCCTGCGAATGCAAGAAAACCACCTTGTTGCGGAACGACATGGAATGGTCCTTCCCCTTCGGATTCTTCGTGACAAGTGAATGATCCATACACTGATCGTCAGGCAAGCGACTGAACTGTTTGTCAACTTCGACTGTACAAATCTGGTACCCGCGGCGCTGTCTGTAAAGCTCAATAACAAACGTCATACAGTGTACCAATATCTTTTTGAGCAGGAGAAAACCCTAATTTAATAGATTACATGTGTCTATGTTGTGTTGGGAAAATAGTTTGATACTCAAATTATTTCCTTTATTGAGTAAGGGTTAATGGTATACAAATAATGGTTCTAGTATTTATAAAATTGTATTATATGCGAAAAGGTGTCTGTGCCAACACTTTTTGGTGCCAGTGTACAGTATCTTGAGCGAGAGCAAAAATACAGGTTGCATTTGGAAAAGGTTCCAATATTTACAGAGAAGTAGCACGCAACAAACGAAGGAGAAAAAGGTCCTATAAACATTGATCGCAAACCCAATATCATCGGGGTTATTGTCTGCTACCGCTATCATCATCAATGATTACCACGTATTCGATATACTCCTCATAATATGTGCTCGGTGCGACCGCCATCCACTGCAATGCAACCTTCCATCCAATGTCGCATGGAATCACGCATTCGTTGCCGGATTGCATCACAGGCATTGAACACGCGTTCTCGTAGTGTATCGATTTTACTAATGGCAACCACATACACCATGGCCTTCACATGTACCCCAAAGTCAAAATCTGAAAGGTAAAGGTCAGGCGAACGATGAAAATGGGCCGGTGTCCCATTATGCATATACCACATTTGCAGTCGTTCCTTTGGTAGCACATTCTCCAGCAACTCAGGAACCTTTTTCCGTCTTTTGTTGCATACGATCCTCCATAAATTATTGGAACATCGTGATCAATGATAGTAGTGGTAGCGGGCCATAACTCGAAAATATCAGGCTTGCGATCAATGTTTTAGGACCATTTCTCCTTAGTTTGTTGCTTGCTACATCCTCTGTAAATACTGGAACCTTGCCCGGCTCCGCGGCTAAACTGCTGCGGTCATTGTCTTGCTGAAAGATGTAGCTATACCCCAACCCCATTTTTATTGCACTCTGACACTGCTCTTTAAAATGTTTAAATAACCCCCTTCTGTCCATGGTGCCATTGTTGGTTTTGATATTTTCCACTCCACAAGGCGACATGCACCCCCAAATCATAATTGATCTACCTCCATGTTTCATGGTGGGTAGCGTATTTGCAGGTTTATTAGCGGAAAACCATTTTCAGGGCTGCCGACAGTGGGGTTCGAACCTACTATCTCCCGAATACTGGATACTGGCCGCACTTAAGCGACTGCAGCTATCGAGCTCGGTACAGAGGGTCAATTTAACTCACGTGTTGAACATTCGAGAAAGGTTCATCCACAGGTTCAGTGATACGAGGTTGGGACGAATGGGACTAAAGTCTAGTTACCTGCCCTATCCTAGATCTTCCATGCAGATAGGGCCAGCAAGCTACTTGTGACAAAATTACTGAATGCTGCTATTGAGTAGATCACCACATAAAAGGTCAGATCGAAGGAACTTTTATCTTCGAGAAAGGAGGATATACTGCAGTAAAATAACTATCAAGTACGGAATAACCGAGGAGACTTTCACATTCTGTTTAAGGATACGTTCCATACTACAGCAGTTCTCAGTCACCGATAGCACTGACTGGAACAATGTAAGCCTTCCACAATATTCAGAATATGCTTTTGACATGTATTTGTTTGGAGAATCTGAGTGAGTAGTCATTGTGCTTTTGTCTCATCACAGATCCACAAATAACCTAAATAAGGACGATATCAACTATTCCACGTTACCGACAGAAAGTAGGCGTTCTTGAAATAAGTATATAGAATGACGACGTAGATTATAACTAAATATTTAAAAAAGCTTCTACGTTAGACGGAAACAACAGGGACTGAAACCTAATCAATTGTATTAGGGATCAGTTAATCTGGTTCTCGAGAGTTCTCCAAACTCCTCTTGTGTAAATTCTCTGTTCCTCACCCCCCCCCCCAAAAAAAAACAGAATCGAGAAAATCTGCACTTACCGTGAAGGTGTAGAAGCCCTCAGGTACAGGTTGACCACCAAATTTGACACTCAGTGTATAGTCTCCAGCATCTTTCACCATATAATATATACTGAAGGTACCGTCACCATTGTCTTCGATATCAATGTCGAGGTCACTGAAACAGAAAAGCATTCAGTATCACAGTAAATTACAAAATATATTCGCAACACACATCTCTTCCCACCATTGCTTCCTTTCTGTAAGGAAACCACAGACCCCACACATTCGTTAATGATCTGTAATCGGCCACTAAAACTTCCCTACATTTAAAAATAGGTGCTTGATTTTAGAATGTGTTTTAGGACCAGCTATTCAAAGAGTAGTTCCATAAAGAACAGTCATCGTCTAAGAGCTGGCAGGCGATCATAACCTGGAAGCAAACAGCACATGTTTCCTGGTTGGCGATATACTAAGTTATTATCGGTTTGGATTTCACACGTACCTCGCGTTATTCACGAATTCACTTTAGTCAGGTACTGAGATATTAAAACACTGAAGGATTGTCTCAGAGATTACTTTAATGGATGAAAGATGATTGCGAAGGAATGTATTAGGTTTTTCAGGAAGTTCTGGGCCCACAGTTTGAAAACACAGGCTATGGGATAACTTCCATGCCAAGATAAATTTTAAAATGCATGCTTTACTATGAGCGATTCCCACAACATACACTCGGATAGGTTCTGCATACATCTGGATAAAGTGCACCATCACATACAACGCTAAAGGCCACGCTAAAGAACACGAAGAGAGCTGCTGTACATCACGACAATGCGAGGTCTCGCATATTTTCGGTTACCCATAGAAAGCTAGTACATGACAATAGCTGCGACATCTCGCCATATTTATTGAATATTGCACAATCAGACTTCCACTTATTTTGGTCTCTGGAGAATTCCTTGAATGGAAAGCAGTTTGCTAATTTCAAGGCTATCAAAACATGTAATTGTCTTTGATGTGTCGTTTAAGAGAAGTACGTGACGTTATAATACCATGAGGTCTTGCAATATCATCAACAAGAAGGACTAGTCCGAACATCAAGTCTGCACGGCCCAACAATGGCGTCTGGAATCTCTTTAACGTATCTGAGACTAGTCAGACGAGAGGAGTCTACCGTCCTAATATTCCTGCCCCGAATATGACACTTCCGACGTCCTAAACGCGACTACGTTGCTGGTTTCATCCGGATGTACTCAATAATAATGTTATTACGTCCCATTAAATACCTTCACGGTTTTCGGTGACGCCGAGGTGCCAGAATGTTGTCCCTTAGGCCGACATACTGACGAGGGGAGGCCACGACGTTCGTATCACGGATTATCTTCAAACTTTGTACACTTTCAGTAGTCAATTACGACAACAAAGGCGTACTACTTAGGTGCTCTCGAGAAAACCGCAAGATAAGTTTTTGCGTTAAATATATACCAGTGCATTGCGATCAGTAGCATGAGATGGCAGCAGTCGAGTGGTTAGCGTTCAAGTTCCGTAATCGCTGGATCGAGTCCCGCTCATCGTTTTTTTTTTCAACAATGGTCATATTCTTTCTTGTGCAAAGCAGTTCCGGGTACCTTGCCCGATTTCTCTGTCAGGTATGAGGAATTCCGCAAATCACGTGAGGCATACATTTTCAGGAAAACTTTATGCATTTTGTCCTTTATTGGTCGATAATTATAAATATATTTTTTGTAATGATAAAAATTAGTAAACAGCAACATAACATTGGATATTCAATACAAGTTCATGCAAATACACGTAGTTTTTATTATATTACCTTTGAGTTGTAATATATATGAAAGAATATGACCAATGTTGAACAAACACTAAACGAGCCTCGATCCAGCGATTACAGAGCTTGAACACTAACCCCTCGACCGCCGCCATGTCGTGTTCATGATCGCAACGCACCGGTACATATTCGACGCGAAAACTTCTCTTGCGATTTTCTCGAGAACGCCTCAGTAGTACGCCTTTGTTGTCTAATGGGCTACTAAAATTGTACAAAGTTTGAAGATAATTCGTGATCCGAACGTCGTGGCTTCCCCTTGTGAAATACAATCAGAATGAGCCAGGATTGAACCCGCCAGCTTCAGCGCTCTACAGTCTGAGGAACTCAGCCCCGACTGATGTCCTCCATCCTTTCGTACTTGCCTTCATTCTTGCATCGTTCAGTAGTGATTAGCATGGTTCTTCTCACGTAACGCAACGCAAAGCGTCTAACAGACCTTCTAAAGCGGAAATCACCGCGTGCAGTCTTAAGCGAAGAACCTCCGAAGATCTACGCGATGCGGCAGAAGAGGTTAGTCGCCTGCGAGCCACAATTATTACAAGTAACCGATCTTGGCACAGCGTGGCAAAAGGATGATGACCGTTGCCAGGCCTATCGTTCATACTGCCCATGTCTCAGTCCTTGTTTCACAACGTAGACACACCCTACAATGACATTTCATTACTCAGCCTGCTTAAAGTAAGGCAACTATCCAGGTTCTATCGAACACCACTATTCGTTTGCAAAGCATGTATATGAACAGATTTTACACGACTAACGCGCCTTCAACTTGCGTGCCATGGAAGGGGAGATACGGATTCAAGAGTCAACGTTGTCTGCTATGTGAAGTTTGATACTACCTACTGGCTTTATGTCCTCCGACTCAGGTCTTATGGTGACGATGGGGAAGGATATAACAAAGGACCGGGAACGATGTGACCATGGCCTTAATTAAGATACAGAATATTGTGCAAAATTGGAAAACTACTGAAAATCTTCAGGACTGCCCACAGTGGGATTCGAACCCACAATCTTCCGAATGCAGCTCAAGGTTACGTGACACAAACCGTGCAGTCAACTTACTCGATGAGAGCACAGTTTTTGTTTTTTAAAACTTGCTTTACGTCGCACCTACACAGATAGGTCTTATGGCGAAGATGGGATAGGAAAGGGCTAGGAGTTCGAAGAAAGCGACCCTGGCCATAATTTGCATTCGGGAGACAGCGAGTTCGAATCTCACCGTCGGCAGCCCTGAAGATGGTTTTTCGTGGTTTCCCATTTTTACACGAGGCAAATACTGGGGCTGTACCATAATTAAGGCCACGGCCGCTGCCTTCCCAATCCTTCCCTTTCCCATTCTTGCGTCGCCGAAAACCTTCGATGTATTAGTGCGACGTTAAACCATTAGCAAAAAGAAAAATAGCAAAAACCTAATTTTCCTCACGAAGCTGTTACGAAACTACCAAGTCTCAAAGAGAACAAATGCACCGTGGTACGTGTTTACCGCGAGAACATCTCCCCTCTTCCTTCAGAAACGGAAAAATCGAAGAAGTTACTATTTTAAATATGGTCCACAAATAACGTGCCGAGTGGAACGACAGCAGTCATGGTACATTAAAATAAGAGCCATCAAAGCTCATGGCTGGAGCCAGAACGAGCCATTCATACCACAAACGTTTCAAAACACAACGTATACAACCGAAATAAAACTCACATTCATGAGCAGATTACTCCATAAACAAAACAGCATTTATTACAAACTACTCGATGGACCGAAGTCTGTCACTACGTACACAGTGGGCTCATTTCTCCATACATACATACATACATACATACATACATACATACAGTCATGTAAATAAGTATCCATACACTGCAGTGTAGAAAAGTAAACTTCATTTTTCATTCACAACTATAGCTCTACAGGTAAAAAACAGCATTTAATAAAAATAATACAGAAACTCACTGCCAAGTGGTCTTTGCACAGTGAAATAAGTAGTTCATACACTGACTGAACATAGAACGTATAACAAAACCACAATTGGATTAATACTTCGTATGCATACCACTCCTATATATCATCTCTCTCAACATCATTGGCATGGAATGGACCAATCTTCTGGTAGTCTCTGTCGTAATACTTTGCTATTCCCGTAACAGTCATTCTTCCAAAGCTGTCTTAGGAATTTCGTGTTTTCTCACTTTTCCTTCAAGTTCACTCCACAGGTGCTCGACTCGAATCTCGGCTGGAGTTTTGGAGATGTGTGGCGAACTTATTTTTCTTAATAGTAACACGGACAAACCTGTGTACTTCAATTTGAATATTCTCAAAGAGAATTTATGATAGAGCGTTGATGCATTGGATCTTGCAAGAAATTACTACTTTCAATAAGACAATGAGAGAGCCTCCGTGACTCAGGTGGCAGCGCACCGGCCTCTCACCGCTGGGTTCCGTGGTTCAAATCCCGGTCACTCCATGTGAGATTTGTGCTGAACAAAGCGGAGGCGGTTTTCCCTGTCATCTTTCATTCCAGCAACACTCTCCAATATTATTTTAGTTCATCTTTCATTCATTAGTCATTGCCCCAGAGGCTTCGGCAGCCGGCACAATTCCTATCTACGCCGCTAGATGGGGGATTCATTCATTCCATTCCTGACCCAGTCGAATGACTGGGAACAGGCTGTGGATTTTCAATAAGACAATGACCCAAAACGTACAGCGGGCATTACACGTCAGTGGTTGCTGTACCACATGTGGAGATAATACAGACATTGACAATTTAGGAGATTGATTTATCATTATTAGCAGAATTCTAGTCTCTCTTGTCGTAAACTTCTGTGGATGACCTGTTCTTTCACCGTTGATTTTCTGTTTTTCTGTTCTTATATCACTTAATGATGGATTGTACAGTCGCTCGACTTCTTCCGATTATACTTGCAATTTCAGAATATGATTTGTGTTGAAGGTATAAAGAGACGGTCGTTTCCTTCCTGTTGTTGCACAGAACGCTCGTGTCGCGGTACACCACACTCTACACAAATGTTCCTTGCACTACGGATTTGGATCACCTGTCGTTTTGGTTACAACTAGACTGGTGTATGAAAACGTTGTTCCCGGTTGAATGCCGTACGAATTACAACATCGTTTATTTTCATGGAACATTTTCGTGGCATATGAAAAGATGTAAATGACTTACAAGGAGAGGTCACATTCTGGCTTCTAGAAAAGTATTCAGATTTTGAGGATTTGCCCTTCATTAAAAAAATATCCTTGCCCTGTTCGAGAGCTTTTGCGAATGGGCTTAATTTTGTTCAAAATTTATCGTTTAAAATTTATCCTAAACATCTGTAGTCTAATTCCCTCAGATATTTCCGACTGTCTCCGTGGTGTAATCGCTTACGCATTGGCAGTATGAATTGAAGTTTCCGAAATCGAATCCGGCCTTTACTTTTTATTTCTTTTTTTATCATTTCATTAATAATAATAATAATAATAATAATAATAATAATAATAATAATAATAATAATAATAATAATAATAATATGCCTTTGCTGGCGGGACCTAGTGTTTACACTGCACTATGTCTTCTGGTATGGGCTAGAGCAATTTTGTTACTTTCATTGATCTGTCTCTATCTTATCCTTGGCTTTGACGATATGAAAGTGACTGAGGTATGAGCGATGCTAGTAATGCCATTCCTTACGCAGCCAGTCCCTGCTATGAATGGTGTGAAACTGTTGCTCATAGGGTCGGTTGGTGCATGCATTTCAGTGTGCTTAGCAGACTGATATGTAATAGCAACTTCTGGCTCGGTGAGGAACAACGGGAAACTACCTCACTCCTCATTTCCCTAGTACGCCTCTTCAGTGATGCCTAGGCCATCTATGACACCTCATGGTGGAACTGTTGAGGATCCAACCAGCCTTCGGGCTGATGACTAAACATACATTAATAATAATAATAATAATAATAATAATAATAATAATAATAATAATAATAATCGTATGGCCTCAGCTACCGTGTGCAGACATTTCGATTTGACGCCATCTGGCTGTCTGCTTGTCAATTTCGACGTTCCGTTTTACTCTAGGTCCGCTAGATGGCAGACAGAGTAAGCCGGATTTCTCTTGGGCGTCTATGGCTGAGATTTAATTAATTTTGTCGGGTAAATACAAAATGTATCACCAGAGATCTTTTACATGCCGACATCGTACGACATGGAGTGTAGAATGGACTTTTTTCCGCCCTTCAAAAATCCGACTACTTCTGCCGGGTTTGAACCCGCTATTTTGGGATTCGGAGGCCGACACTCTACCACGGATCCACAGAGGCAGCTATCATTTCATTTTTTACATTTCATGTTTTGGTCCTATACTCGGTTTTTAGACTACATCAAATACTTTATTATTCGTTGTTGTTTTTATGTTTACAATACTAATACATTTTTACAATTTGTTTACGTCGCACCGACACAGATAGGTCTTATGGAAGGAATCGGCCGTGGCCTCAATTAAGGTACAGCATGGTGTGCTACTCCACAATACTCAGTTTCAAACTAGCTACAAGGCCTCGTTTTTTTTTACACTAAACAGAGTAATCATCGTCGTCATAATCTCCCCCCATGACCGAGTCCAAGTCCATTCTCACCCCAGGTAACCTATCCTCCTAGATTTAGATGACATGACCCCACCACCGAAGCCTGTTTATACGCGAAGCTTTATTCAATAAGTTCTCTTAGCTCTTTCGCAATTTTGTGTGTCCTCCTACTATAGTTCCCACCTCTTTTATCAGCAATCATTCTTCATTCATCACCTTCATGTTTGTTACTTCCAGCTTTTGAGCCCACTAAGCTGTCACATTCGTATAACAAAGTCGGTCTGAAAACAGACCGATATGAATACGAATGAAATTGAAAATCCACAGCCTGTTTCCAGTCATTCGACCAGGTGGATGAAGCTCCTATCTAGCGGCGAGGATAGGAAATGCGCCGGCTGCCGAAACCTATCGCACTCCTCTGGGCCAATGATTAATGAAATGAAATTATATTGGAGAGTGTTGCTGGAATGAAAAATAACAGGCAAAATCGGAGTACTCGGAGGAAAACCTGTCCTGCTTCCGCTTTGTCCAGCACAAATCTCTCATGGAGTGACCGGAGTTTGAACCACGTTATCCAGCGGTGAGAGGCCGGCGCGCTGCCGTCTGCGCCACGGAAGCTTCTAATCTGAATGAACACATCCGAATTTACCAAATGTCAATTGGGAAGGTAATGCGAACGACAGGAAGCAGGACCAACAAATAGTAACTAAGTTATTATGGCAAGGACAGCTGATACAGAAAGTGATGGAACCAACTAAAGGCAAGCTCTATAGAGAAACCGAAGTAACAGATGGTATTAGTTATCACAAAGCTGTTTTTGTCGTAGTTAAAAAGTAAATGTGATAGAAAAGAAGGGTTAAAAATAGGCCTATTACGCAGAACCATATGGCTGATAAAGCAGGCATGAAGGAGTTTTTAAAACGTAAATATGATCGGTGGAAAACGGTAAATAAAAATGTAAACAGACTCTGGGATGGGTTTAAAGCAATTGTTGAGGAATGTGAAAACAGGTTTATACATTTAAAGGTGGTAAGGAATGGTAAAGACCCACCTTATTATAACAGAGAAGTAAAGAGACTAATTGTAAGAAGGAGGTGCAGATAGGAAAGAAATAGAGTTGGAAATGGCTGTGGAAGTAAGGAGAAATTGAAGGAACATGCTAGGAAATTGAATCTAGCAAAGAAGTCAGCTAAGGATAACATGATGGCAAGCCTAATTGGCAGTCATACAAATTTTAGTGAAAAATAGAAGGGTGCGTATAGGTACTTTAAGGCAGAAACAGGTTCCTACAAGGACATTCCAGGAATCATTAATGAACAAGGGGAGGGTGTACGTGAGGATCTTCAAAAGGCAGAGTATTCAGTCAGCAGTAATGCAAATATTGTTGGTTACAAGGATAATGTCCAGATAGAGGAGGTGAAAATTGTTAAAGAAGTATTAACATTTATATATGATAACAATGCCATTCACAATAACATACAAAATTTGAAAGCTAGAAAAACAGCTGGAATATAAGATTTCTGGGGATGTACTAAAGGCACATAGAACCACACGTGAAGTACTTATTTGATTATTGTTTGCATGAAGGAGCTACACCAAATGAATGGAGAGTTGCTGTAGTAGCACCTGTGTATAAAGGAAACTGTGATAGTCACAAAGCTGAAAATTACAGGCCAGGTATTGCATGTGACTTTGGGAAGGCATTCTTTTTTATTATATTATACATGTTTGCGAAATTAATAATTGGTTTGATAGAAGGCAGTTGGGGTTTAAAAAAGGTTATTCCACTGAAGGTCAAAATGTAGGATTCCAGCAACATATAGCAGATATCTTGGACCAGGAGGTCAAATAGACTGTATCGCGATTGACCTGTGTAAAGCATTTTATAGGGTGGATCGTGGGTGACTACTGGCAAAAATGAGTGCAACTGGACTAGCCAAAAGAGTGACTGAATGGGTTGCTATTTTTCTATAAAATAGATTTCAGAGAATTAGAGTAGGCAAATCTTTATTTGACCCGGTAATAATTAAGAGGGGAATTCATCAAAGCAGTTATTGGTCCTTTATGTTTTCTTATATATATAAATGATATGAGTAAAGAAGTGGAATCGGAGACAAATAAGTTACAAGATTGTGAGCAACTGCAAAATGACCTCAATAATGTTGAGATGGACAGCAGGCAACGGTATGATGATAAATGGGGTTAAAAATCAGGTTGTGAGTTTCACAAATAGGAAAAGTCCTTTCAGTTTTAATTACTGTGTTAATGGGGTGAAGTTCGTTATGGGGATCACTGTAAGTACGTAAGTGTTAATATAAGGAAAGATGTTCATTGTGGTAATCACATAAATGGGATTGTAAATAAAGTGCATAGATCTTTGCACATGGTTATGAGGGTGTTTAGGGGTTGTAGTAAGGATGTAAAGGAGAGTGTATGTAAGTCTCTGGTTAAGACCACAACTAATGTATGGTTCCAGTGTATGGGACCCTCACCATGACTGCTTGATTCAAGAATTGGAAAAAATGCAAAGAAAAGCAGCTCGATTTGTTTTGGGTGATTTCCGACAAAAGAGTAGTGTTACAAAAATGTTGCAAAGTTTGGGCTGGAAAGACTTGGGAAAAAGAAAACTAGCTGCTCGACTATGTGGTATGTTCCGTGCTGTCAGCGGAGAAATGGCGTGGAATGACATTAGTAGACGAATAAGTTTGAGCGGTGTCTTTAAAAGTATGAAAGATCACAATATGAAGATGAAGTTGGAATTCAAGAGGACAAATTGGGGCAAATATTCATTTATAGGAAAGGGAGTTAGGGACTGGGATAACTGACCAAAGGAGATATTGAATACATTTCCAATTTCTTTGAAATCGTTTAAGAAAAGGCTAGGAAAACAACAGATTGAGAATCCGCCACCTGGGCGACTGCCCTAAATGCAGATCAGTATTGACTGATTGAATGACTGAAGATAATTTCGTCCGAAAGCAACTACGAGCTCACTGTATTCACTTAGTAGACTTCCATCCTGGGAGAATACAAATCCCAAGTACCGCTACATGAAATGGTCCACCTGTTCAGTTTTGATTATCTCACTTGAGATTATATTCTCTTACACATGTTCCCAACGGACATTTTTTTAAGTTTTGAAAATGTTAATTTTCATATCATACTCGCTGCACCTCTTTTCCAGCAACAAGACATTAGTTCGCAGGCTTTCAGCACAATCTGCCATTAAAGCTAAATCGCCCGCGGAAGCCAAACTGCATATACTTATCCACCTAGCTTAATCCCTTCCACAGCGCTTAGCAATCCGATCGCTTTTCTTAAGTTTAGCTGGAGGAGATGGTGTCAAAGGAGACCAAGGGCCCGCGCCACTACACATCTGAATCCCTAAGTAATAAGACTACTTCAGGACCAAGAGTGGTTTATTTATTAGACCAGTAAACATTTCAGCAGTCCATGGAGTACTCTGAAGGATTATGCCACCATATTTTGGATTATCCTGGTAGTGTAATACAAGACAAAATTGGGAAAACTTTCGTTATGACGCCAGAACTGACCAAGAGTAGTTAACTGCGTCACTAGAACACGCGAGATAGGCTTTGGTTTATCCATAAACCTATTTTTGCCATTTGTTTTACGTCGCAAAAGCACAGAGAGGTCTTACGCTGACCACAGCATAGGAAAGGGCTAGGACTAGGAATGAAGCGACCGTGAACTTGTGTGAAAATGGGAAATCACAGAATTCCGTGTTCGGGGCTGCCTACAGTCTGGTTCGAATCCACTATCTCCTGAATAAAAGCTGACAGCTACGTAATCAAAACCACGCAGCCAACTCACTCGGAAAACCACAAATCATGTCAGAAGAATAGCATTACAGGGTTGCTGAGGCTGAAAGAATTGATCACCCCTTGTCTAGAAAAAAATGAGATGGCTAGTTTTTACTGTTAGGTTAATTTTTGAAAACGACATAATTCTGCCTACAGAACAACAGAAAACGTGTCTCCCAATACAGCCTCCATGGCACACGTCTTCTAAATGAGAAGCCAGTAAATGAAGACAATGGAGGATGTGAAAAAGAAAAATGGTACCGAATGGATAAGGTATCAATTTTGTCGCACAGGGTACCAATTTGAGTGCCAAAAATTAGTGATGGGCAGTCTGAGACGGGGTCTCGAAAGCAAGCACCTACTTCTCGCGAGAGATCTCGAGAGCATTATCCACGCATTGTGCGGCGAGCAGCGTGTCGTAGACCCACAAGTAGCCGGCTCTAAATGTTGTTTGTGCCTACAGTAGCATGCGAGTAGCCAACATGGACCCTCTACATTTCGTAAAAACGTGGTAACAAGCTACTAGGCCGTTCATCTACTGAGGTCTATTCTTGACGCAGTATAACAATTACAAAGGGTACGCTTTCTGGCATTGTATGCAGCGGTAAGTACAGGAATAAGTAAGCTAAGTACAGAAACTGACGGCTACTGTAGGTGTACATCGTTATCACTCATAATTGAAATGGCGTATGGCTTTAAGTGCCGGGAATGTCCGAGGACAATTTCGGCTCGCCAGATGCAGGTCTTTTCAGTTGACGCCCGTGGGCGGCCTACGCGTTGTGATGAGGATGAAATGATGATGATGATGACGACACATACACCCACCTCCGTGCCAGCGAAATTAACCAATTATGGTTAAAATTCCGACCCTGCCGGGAATCGAACCCGGGACCCTTGTGACCAGAGGCCAGCACTCTAACCATTTAGCCATGGAGCCGGACACTCATAATTCATGAGACCCTACATTCAATTTCCACTTGACCAGAGCTTGTGTTTACCGACATTATGGTTACGAATGAAATAATTCCTTACAATTTTATGGAGTAGTCGCGTCATAACTAAGTACGTTTAATTGTGGCTTTTTTCAAGTTGCTTTACGTCGCACTAACAGATAGGTCTTATGGCTACGATAGGATAGGAAAGGCCTAGGAGTTGGAGGGAAGCGGCCGTGCCGTCCCCAGCATTTGTCTGGTGTGAAAATGGGAAACCCGGAAAACCATCTTCAGGGCTGTCGACAATGGGGTTCGAACCCCACTATCTCCCGGATGCAAGTTCACAGCTGCGCACCCCTAACGCACGGCCAACTCGCCCGGTCGTTTAATTGTGCTAATTGTACGCGGCAAATTTAAGACGATGTCCGAAACGCAACGTAAGTCGTGGACGTGGGTTGTTTTGAAGAGATGGCACATCGAACAGTCCGTCGTGTTGTTTGTTCAAAAGGAGTAAAATACGTCAGCAGAAATACTTCTGGGATGATCCGGCACTTAAAAAAACGCAAAATCACTGAAGGGGAATCGTCACAGGGAATAATTCCGGCCCGGTGTGCATCAAAAGAAGCTACCCTATCGACAAGTGTGAGGTATCCAATTAGGTATACACCCTGCCTACAGTTATCAACAAATTATAGAGGGTTATATGTCTAATACGTCCACCTTAAACAACTCGTGAACCGTTTGAGATACTAACATTCTGTTTTCACCTTCGTTCAAAGTTGAACATTCAGTACTTTTTCAGGCCTTTGACAAAATGTATCGGCACACACGTTTCCACATGACAATGTTATGTCATACAATAACAGCTGATGATAAACTATCAAAATGATGTACGTAGTTTCCGGGACGTAGCACAGATGACGAGTCTCGAGCGAGAGCATTGCCTAATCACTGTCAAAAAGTACTTAAAGTGTATTTCAGTGTGATGAGTGTGAGGAATAGGACGATACTGACTGACTTAGACAGTGTCGAAAATTGAACTCTAAGTATGCCCTTATTTCAATTTTAATCATAGACCAATACAACTGTATATTTTAATCATTTGTTATGCATAATGGAATATTGTAACATTACGTATCTTTACAATATTATTCTCGTATTATATCCGTATTAATACATAAAATAAATTGAATTGTCGTATTGTTATGTGCCAGCCCCGTGGTAGACACTTTCGGTACTTCCAGGAAGGGGCCAGTGACTCTCACGACCTGGAATCCCCCAGCCGGCCTGTAGGGTGGGGCCGACCTTTCCGTCTATTGTTCACGCCGGCCGGCTTATATGTGAGTTTCTTGGAGATTCAACGGAAATGTTCTGCCTCTAGTGACCTCGTGAAAATTCTGGATGAAATCATTCGAGCTATAAAAAAGGAGGCTAGCCACGAACAGTCAGTCAGTGTTGAACTCTGAGTCGATGACAGTTGGGCTCAGAGGTGGAGTCGGTGTGAAACTCTGTGTGTTGGGGGGTTCGGTGGCTGGGCAGAGGGCGACAGAGATGTTGGCTGTCACTAGTGTCCCACCGAGGTCTAAACCAGGAGCCGTTGTTGTGGTGTCGGAGAGACCAGTGAGTAGGTGGAGACGAAAGAACGGAAGACTGCACTGTGTGCGGGTATTTTGTGAACTAAGACTCTGCGAGGGAAGCCGCTATCGCGAATATGAAGTTAAAAGGACCTGTGTTAATGTTCGGTGTTGTGAGTATCGTCCTGCTGTTGAATACTGTTGAGCTGTTTAGTGTTCACTGCATGTGACTCTGCGAATTACTGGACTATACGTGGAGTCGAACCAACGAACAGTCATCGTGTGTTGTGTAGCCAGTGGCACTGTATTAAAATCCAGCGGGCTACACACAATGGCTGTAGGAGGTGACTGGACTTGGGGAAGTGAAAGTAAGGATTAGCCGTCCCCAGGTAACGACGGGCCGGACCAATGGCCCGTAAGGAAGAGGGATTTGTGAAATGACTTGTAATTAGTAAGTGTGGCCATTCACAACTGGTTCAATTGTGTGTGTTTAAACGTGTGTGTGTGTGTGTGTATTAGGTCATACTGAAATAAATTAACCCTGACAGTAACACCATACGTTTTTCTGACGTGTTGTGCGAATGAATGCCATCTATTCCTCGTAAGGAGGGGAGAGTTTTACCCTCCACCACCTCTATTCCTTGTTCATTCCATCTGGTAACTTTAATGTAACTTTAAATAATAGGCTTTGAGTGACACGTCTTCGAAACGTGCGGTGTAACTAAAGCGATATTTATAGACGTGTTACAGTCAGGGTTAAAGTAATGAAACAGATGAAGTTTTATTCGTACAAATAGCCTATGTACAGTTGCTCATGGTATCATTTATATTCCTCGCATTTCATATTTTAACAAAATTAATTTTAATTATTATCATAATATAAATCACCTCCCACATACTATAGAGACAAACACTGCTGATACCCACAACAAACGTTTTATATATATTGTATATACACATTTCTGAGGAAAGTGTACCTGCTGGGAACTAATACAATGCCCTCATTCTTTCCATTTTTGATTGAATGTAGCCTACATCAGTGAACAGATTATAACATTACTTACAATATATCACGGAGTAACTTGAATATTACAGAGTTTCCTAACTTCCAAAACAATTTTTATTTGTTCAACACACCAGAACCTAAAATTAGTTTTAACCAAATATTTTCGCTGTGTACTACCCCCTGACGTTCCCCTGCCATATGAAACATATTTCCGATTTCAAAATTTAAACTTACGGCAACAACAGAAAATACCTACTATTACGGAATTGCCCGAATTGGTACTATACCATATGCCTTTTCAAAAAAAAAAAATGTACGCTTGACTGTATATTCCTCTCATGACATTTTTCAATTACTTGATGCATATTGAAAATCTGATCTTGACAGCACCTCTGTGGTCTGAAAAGTCTTTGGTTTTCATCAGTTTTACTCTCCAACAACGATCGCAACCTCTCTTCCAAAATGCCTGTGAACAACTTGTCTGGTATACTGATCAATGGAACACGTCGATAGATGTTGCAGTCCTTTCAATCCCCTGCTTATAGATAGGCCCAATAACTGCTTTCTTCCTATGAGAAGGTACCTTTACCGAGCTCGATAGCTGAAGTCGCTTAAGTGCTGCCAGTATCCAGTATTCGGGAGATAGTAGGTTCGAACCCCACTGTCGGCAGCCCTGAAAATGGTTTTCCGTGGTTTCCCATTTTCACACCAGGCAAATGCTGGGGCTGTACCTTAGTTAAGGCCACGGCCGCTTCCTTCCCACTCCTAGCCATGTCCTATCCCATCGTCGCCATAAGACTTATCTGTGTCTGTGGGACGTGAAGAAAAAAAACTTATTCGTCTACTAATGTCATTCCACACCACCTCTCCACTGACAGCTCGGAACATACCACTTAGTCGAGCAGCTCGTCTCCTTTCTTCCCAAGTCTTCCCAGCCCAAACTTTGCAACATTTTCGTAACGCTGCCCTTTTGTCAGAAATCACCCAGAACAAATAGAGTTGCTTTTCATTGGATTTTTTCCAGTTCTTGTATCAAGTAATCCTGGTGAGGGCCCCATACAATGGAACCATACTTTAGTTGGGGCCATACCAGAGATATGCCCTCCCCTTTACATCCTTACTACAATCCCTAAACACCCTCATAACCATGTGCAGAGATCTGAACCCTTCATTTACAATCATATTTATGTGATTACCCCAATGGAGATCTTTCCTTATATTAACCCCTAGGTACTTACAATGATCCCCAAAAGGAACTTTCACGCCATCAACGCAGTAATTAAAACCGAGAGGACTTTTCCTATTTGTGAAACTCGCAACCTGACTTTTAACCCTCTTTACCACTATACATTGCTACTACCCATCTCACTACATTATCGAGGTCATTTTGCAGTTGCTCACAATTCTGTAACTTATTTATTACTCTGTACAGAATAACATCATCTGCAAACAGCCTTATCTCTGATTCGACTTCTTTACTCATATCATTGATATATATACTCTAATTCTCTCGAGTTCTCTTTTCTAGAAATATAGCCATCCGTTCAAGTTCAACTGCACTCATTTTTGCCAGTAATCTCCCATGATCTACCCTGTGAAATGCCTTAGATAGGTCAATCGCGGTACAGTCAATTTGACCTCCTGAATCCAGGATATCTGCTATTATCTTTTTGGAATCCTACAAGTTGAGCTTCTGTGGAATAACCTTTCCTAAACCCGAACTGCCTTCTATCGAATCCGTTATTAATTTCGCAAACATGTCTAACATAATCAGAAAGAATGCTTTCCCAAAGCTTACATGCAATGCATGTCAAACTGACTGGCCTGTAATTGTCAGCTTTATGTCTATCACCCTTTCCTTTATACACAGGGGCTACTATAGCAACTCTCAATTCATTTGGTATAGCTCCTTCAACCAAACAATAATCAAATAAGTATTTCAGATATGGTACTATATCCCAACCCATTGTCTTCAGTATATCCCCAGAAACCCTATAAATTCCAGCTGCTTTTCTAGTTTTTAACTTAGGCCTATGTATCTTACTGTAAATGTAATTATTATATATACTGCCGACTGAATACTCCTGCCTTTTGAAGATAATCGCATACACACTCCCTTTGTTCATTAATGATTCCTGGAATGTCCTCCTTGGAACCTATTTCTGCCTTCTTACTATATTTCACCATTTCAGATCTAATTACATCCCTTGCTGCTGATTTATGACAATGCTGTTTATTTGCCATTCTTTCAACTTTGTCTTTTTTTTTTTTTTGCTAGGGGCTTTACGTCGCACCGACACAGATAGGTCTTATGGCGACGATGGGATAGGAAAGGCCTAGGAGTTGGAAGGAAGCGGCCGTAGCCTTAATTAAGGTACAGCCCCAGCATTTGCCTGGTGTGAAAATGGGAAACCACGGAAAACCATCTTCAGGGCTGCCGATAGTGGGATTCGAACCTACTATCTCCCGGATGCAAGCTCACAGCCGCGCGCCTCTACGCGCACGGCCAACTCGCCCGGTGAACTTTGTCTAAGTTCAATGTCGTCATTATTCTCATCCCCACGAACTCGGTTGTTCAGAGCGTCAACAAAAATATTTTCTTTTTCATTGATAACATATTCAAAATATTCCCTCTATCTCCCAATGATTCCTTAGGATCAACGACTTGGTTTGATTTACTCAAAACGTTATTATTTCCCGTATTCCCTACCTTCCAAAACGTGTTTTAGTACTGTCCAGAATGGTTTCCCCGCTCCTTTCTTCAGGTTACTTCCAAACTTGTACACAATTTGTTCTTTGACTACTAGCCTCGTAGACTTATCAGCACGTAAAATAAATCCCGCGGGAAATATTGCGGCAACACGGCGTAAACCCATTATTATTATTATTATTATTATTAATTATTATTATTAAATTAGTCTAGTTCTAGGTTCAGTTTATGTCCCTTCAGTTACTCGCGGTTTTAGGAGAAACGAGAGTATCGGACTCTGCATTCAAGAAGAGTTCAGAAGGTTTCAGTAAATCTACAGACACGAGTCTCTTCTACTTAAAAAACATTCAAATACCAATCTACTGCACCAGTATCCGATCCCACAACCTTCAGCATAGAAGCTGAGTGGCTAATCGACTAATCAACTGTGTTACTGTAAGACAAACGCTTAGTGGTAACAGCAACACGAAATGATCTAGGGCAAAATGAGGACTCAGTTCAGTTGGTAGACTACAACATCTCCAAACGGATCACACGAATTTATCTCGTTATCTACCTCTGTCCTATTCAGTTCTTTGGTTTTGGGGTCATCACTGATCGCTGGAAGTTTTTTAAACATTGTGTTATGCTATAACGTCGTTCTGCAACTTATGACATGTGGTTCTCAAAACTTCCCAAAGGGAAGGAAGATCTTCTTTGAAGTATTTATAACTAAGTGAGCGACTTCCGGCCAACGGCGTAGCCGTGTTGTAACACTGGATCCCGCGAGATCGGCGAAGTTGAGCAACAAAGGGTACGGTAGCCACTTGGATGGGTAGCCTACGTACCGTTGTCTAGAAAGAGAGAGGATGCATATCTAGAAGTAGGGGCATTTCATTCAGAAATGGCGTGTTCTTTTCTCGGATTGGAGTTAGAAAGGCAAATATTCATATTTACTTAAAACAAGTCTGTTAAAAGAATTATACTGTTCTGATTCCAGTAACAAAGAGCATGTTTGTCTCATACGGAAATAGCCGAGGATATACCTGCAACAGGTTTCACCGGTGTGCACTGAAACAAAACGAAAATATATATTTAGCTATCATATCGTATGAACACGCACCAGCCCTTCAAATTGTGGTTTCAGGCCTATCCAGCAAGAATGAATGCAGCATACGAGTGCTAAAAGCATATTAAAATCAAAAGAAGATCTTCCACGCACGATAAACGAATATGAATATGGAGGAATATTGGAACTCACGTGTCCCATTCCGTCCTGTCTACCAAGAAGAAGGAGAAGCTCATAATTTTACGTGACTAAAAACCAAAAACCAAACCCCATGGCGCAATAGCCCCGAAGGGCCATGGCCTACCAGGCGACCGCTGCTCAGCCCAAAGGCCTGCAGATTACGAGGTGTCGTGTGGTCAGCACGACGAATCCTCTCTGCCGTTATTCATCGCTTTCAAGACCGGGGCCGCCATCTCACCATCAGATAGCTCCTCAATTGTAATCACATAGGCTGAGTGGACCTCGAACCAGCCCTCAGATGCAGGTAAAAATCGAACCAGGTGCCTCCGGGTAAGAGGCAGGCACGCTACCCCTACACCGCAAGGCCGGCAATTTTACGTGACTAGATACCGTATTTATAGACACGGGGCCTCCAGTGTTACGAGGAATCCGTACCATAGGGACATAACTTTTCACTTAAAAAATCAGACATGAACTGGACGGAATTCGAACCATAGCCGCCTTTGTAGGAAGCCAGCGAATATACCACTCAGCTATCACGTCCATCTCACCGAGAGAAAAGACTTGGATGAAACTAATGAGTTAACTTGAAGTTTCGGTCATGTACAGAATGTAGAACAGGGTTAGGGAATTCACCGCTTATCTGCATTTCATGCTCCCTCGAGGGGAAGGAACCAGGTTTAATGGAAGACCTAATCTATGAAGAACTTCACTTTCTTTTGACATCGGTTATACTTCTGTAGGATGATGTAACCCCAAATCATCTAGCGCTGCCGTTTCGAGCACAGTTCATTATAAACTTCAATTACTCGCAATGAATAAAGAATAAGACGCTTTTCTAGCACAAAAGATGACATCTCGTTGTGCGTATTTTTGTGTTTGTGTGTTGGGTAACATGTATATGTACTTGTTTTATTGCCTGGCAGCTGGAAGTTGGTTAGCCTTGCCAGCAGCCTGCCCGCCACTGTTACACTTTTAGAATTATTAAAATAAAATGAAAGCGGGAGCACAGTGTCATTCAACACTTAGCATAATCCACACTAAAATGTTATCCACGACGTTCAATTAAATTATACTTCCGTTTCTGCAGTCCATTTCACCGTCCAATTGCTTCGATTACGAAAGTTGTAGGTCACGAATTGATGACAATCACCAATGGGAAGGTCGATCTTATTTGTCTCGTTTTATTTTCCAGAAAATGAAAGATGATTGATACAAATGACCATCGTAGAGTAGAAAAGAGACGTCCACAGCGAATTTCACACCGACATTGTTTTGAAAAATTGTTCAAGCCTATCACGTGCCGCAGACCTATCTATTCGTCTCTTTGTTGCTGCATTCAGCTCACGGAGAAATTTTTACAAAAGTAATTCACTCAAAGAGAAGGGCGACATTAGCAACCCTATATTAATAGAATGAATATAAAAATAAACACCAAACCAATGGTAAAAAATTATAATATTCAGGGAAATGGGAGAAGGTTCCAGCTACCGCCAGGACGGGTGGAGGAGGGGGAACCGAGTATTAATAGGCAAAGGACGGGCATAGAACAAGACGATACAGGAATTGGGAGAGAGCTGCTATCTTAGTCATCTGCCATGATGCCAACACGCACGACACCTCGCCTATTAGGGCATTTGAACTCCCAGTGGCAAAATGATACCACCAATGTACATCAGGAATACATAATTTGATGGCAACGAACTATTTTAAACTACGGTCTTTATATGGTAGCTTCAGATCACCCAACCGGATGTGACCCACAATCGTCACAATCTCTTACACCGAATGAATGAATGAATGAATGAATGAATGAATGAATGAATGACCTTCATTAGTGAATATATGTTTTCCACGAAAAGAATCTAGATCCTACCCGTTTTACATATTAATCTCCTTGGGAAAAATCACGAAATTAGTTCTTAATTTATTTTTCAATAATTACCACCAATAACTAATCAAAAGAATGTATCAGCGAAGTTAGTTCAGAATAAATCTCCCGACAATGGCTTGTTTGTAATTCACCACTGATTCACACTAAGATTTTTGGGTACTTTTATCCACTTTAGACCTCAAATAATTCCAGTCATACATATTAGAAGCAACACCTATAAAGAATATCCGACTTATTCAACATAATGCGTACCTACACTAATCTGATGATCGTCTTTCCTGTTGTCCTTAGCAGCAAAAACAACTACCGTACGTTGCACGAAATCATTGAACAAGTTGTGAATTTGTCCCTTCACGAATAAGAAGACTTATCATTCGCTAGTGAGTCTTTCTTGAATGAACTGGATAAACGTCATTGTGCAGCATTAGGTCCACATTACAGCTCTTTGTTTTTCTTCAAGTCTATGCGCTGTCCAGCCTACTTAACCAAAAGCCAAACAAAGTTCATTGTTGATTTTTTTTCTTTACATCGCACCGACACAGATAGGTCTTATGGCGACGATGGGATAAGAAAGGCCTAAGAATGGGTAGGAAACTGCCGTGGTGTGAAAAAGGAAAACCATCTTCAGGGCTGCCGACAGTGAAGTTCGAACCCACTATCTCCCAGATGCAAGCTCACAGTTGCACGCCCCTAACCGCACGGCCAACTCGTTCGGTCATTGTCGATTTAAACGGGGCCAAATACCTCTAACAATCGAGTACCTCGTTACACCATAAGATAGATATATGTTCAACAGCCGGGAAGATAAAACCAAATAATGTTATTTGCTTTACGTCCCGAAGATAAAACAAGCATTTAACATCCCGTTAATTAATAAGGAGGTTTTAACACTTTCCCACCCGGCCATAACGATCACGCGGGTTAGTTTAAAATAAATAAAATAAAATAAAACATGGGCGCCCCATGAGTCAATCCGGACTGCAATAATTGTGCGGGTCTCGCAGAGCGTGTTTCTACCATTTCTGTTGCTGCAGTTGGCCAGCAGGTGTCTGGCCTAGAATTTGTCGACGCAAAACTAGAACCTACACTCGCTGTGTAAGGTGTAGCCTACCTGTGCAATGTTGAGACATGACTGGTAGAAACAAAATAAATGGAACCTCTCATAATCGTTTTCATATAAATTGCCCCATTTAAGTTTTAAAATGTCAGCAGTATATTTTACTTCTATCATTCTGTGTGTCTAATAATTGGAAAACTTGCTCAGTAAACACCTAACCGGTGCTGGCAACTTTCCAGAAAACGTATGGCAGAATTTTCTATCGCTTTTTCTCTTTTCAAGACCTTGTGCCTATATCAAACATATATGTTTAAAGAAAAAAATCAACAACAACGGGGGAAGGGTTAAGAGACGCCAGGATACCATCATTCTGCCCAGAGATAGAATATTTAATGTTTCAGTCAATCATATGGGCATACAGCAATTCTAAAGGAATGAAAGTCGCCTTGAAATCACGAACGTATTCAACGATTACTCCTATCAGAAGCTCAGAGGAATGAGAGCATGAGATGGGGAATTCTAACCCAAAATACCAAAACGGTCAAAACATTCTGACAAATGCCCGCTACGGTAAAGCATGATCATGGTCTACTTTTGGAGCAGCAGGAATTTTTGGTGAACGGTGACATGCGTCATGAACGGGATCAAACTCGAAACAACTGTTGTCAGCGGCTAGATTTGAGCATCCGATCTCCGAATTGTACAGTTTCCTAGTCCTATTAACTAAAAGCTACGAAGAGTAGTTCAATGGTTTTCGAAATATGAATCAAGCACAATTATTAACATTACGCACGAAAGTCAACAGCAACTAAAAGCGACTAAAATATTAAGTAGTTTTTGAAACGGTGAATAAAAATAATAATAATAATAATAATAATAATAATAATAATAATAATACCATTGGATTTTACGTCCCACTAACTATTTTTGACGGTTTTCGGAGACGCCGAGGGGCCGAAATGTTTTCCCGCAAGAGTTCTTTTACGTGCCAGTAAATCTACCGACACAAGGCTAACGTATTTGAGCACCTTCAAACACCACCGGATTGAGCCACGATCGAACCTGCCGAGTTGGGGTCAAAAGGCCTGCGCCTCAACCGTCTGGGCCACTCAGCCCGGCGAAACTGTGTGTTGTGCTTAATTTATTTCCAGTCGGGGAAAAAAAAAAAAAACACTTCGTGTGATGACAGCAGACGAGGGAGTGTGGCAGTTGAAGAGGAGGGATAGTGTCAACTATCTGATAGGCGCAAATCGAGAACTCTTAGAAAGATCTCACTTGTAGTGAATGAAAGAACATTCCAAGGAGATGGGCAACATCTGAGCACTTTGGGTACAAAAATAAGATAGCCTACAGTTTTCCCGAGAGGTTAATGTCAATAGAAAGAAGATTAGATATTACCTGAGCAGTCCCTGCATTCATGATACTATTTTGTTGTTTTGGGCGACGTTATAAGGTATTTGATAAGTTCCATTTTAACCATTCTGTCGACTTCATGACGGCCATTCCTAATTATATCGTATCTCACAATGCCCATGAGAAACTTTAATTTAGAAGCGGTATTCAGCATATAACTCAGGTTCACACTCAGCCTCTAGGTCTTAAAATAACAGACATATCTCTCACTTTTCTTTTGGTTCTTCACCATTACGAGACACGCTGACACACTGGTAAGCATGGCGCTAGCGAGATATAGGGAGCAACACTGGACGGCTACACCGAGCAGAGGGTTTTCGTTTTCGTCATTCCCGGGTACTTTCCCAATTCAAGCTGTACCTGTACACATCTTCAACAACTCCAGACTTGGAGTTTCGATGTCAATGGACGGCTTGTTATTGTGGAACGTTGTAATAGATTTTTTTTTGAAAGTTGATGTCATTGCCATCAATCATCACTGATCTGCATTTAGAGCAGTCGCCCAGGTGGCAGATTCACTATCTATTGTTTTCCTAGCCTTTTCCTAAATGATTGCAAACAATCTAGAAAATTTATTGAACATCTCCCTTTGTAAATTATTCCAATCTCTAAATCCCTTTCCTATAAACGAACATTTGCCAAAATTTATCCTACTGAATTCCAAATTTATCTTCATATTGTGATCTTTCCTACTTTTCAAAACACCACTCAAACTTATTCGTACCGGGCGAGCTGGCCGTGCGGTTAGGGGCATGCGGCTGTAAGCTTGCATCCGGGAGATAGTGGGTTCGAATCCCACTGTCGGCAGCCCTGAAGATGGTTTTCCGTGGTTTCCCATTTTCACACCAGGCAAATGCTGGGGCTGTACCTTAATTAAGGAAACGGCCGCTTCCTTCCAACTCCTAGGCCTTTCCTATCCCATCGTCGCCATAAAACTTATCTGTGTCGGTGCGACGTAAAGCCACTAGAAAAAAAAAAAGGTCAATCTGGCGAAGGATATATTGCGATGCATTGTCACAGAAGATACAACCATACTCTAATACAAAACGTATTGTCGCATTATACAGCGTGATTCATCCGCCCCTTCCAAAGTAGTTTTATGCAACCCACAATATTCATTCCGTCCTGAAAACATCTGCCCTGCCGGTATGCTCAGACAATACAACCGGATATCTTGGTATTTACCGCCTCACCATGACAGGACGCCGTAATGTTATTCTCGTATTAAACACTGGAAGACATGCGTGTGCCTTCTAGATCATATGAACCTGACACACAAACACTACATTGATACTGTGACCGCAGTAAACATAATACTTGCTATAAGCCGTCCCGTGTGCCGTACGGTATCGTAGTGCAGTTGGTAAGGACGTGGCGGAGCGGGCTTGCATGTCAGGTGGGAGGTTCGAGTCTGGGGTGAAGATTACACATTTTTTAAATACTTGTTTTATACGTACCGCACGCAAAGTAAGTTCAATACCCGCTTTCAAGCTAACTGTGTGCGAATGAATGTGTTTGTGGCCCTAGGAAGGGCCGATTAGTTAGCAGGCCGGATACATACAGAACATAAATAATAAGCACACAACTGCCCTGACGATGTTTTATCACAGCAAATGCTCGATGTGATGGCCGTTTTGGTTTATGCACATTCGGGCCCGGTGTCCAATAGATCGTCTTGCGCGCTGAAGAATTCCAGGTGTAATTGCTCGGCAGGCGTCCGTGATTAGTGGCTGGAGTTGGTCGGGGTTTTCCGGCGCTTGAGTGTAAACGACGTTCTTCAAATGTCCCCACAAGAAGATGTCTAACGGCATTAAATCCGGTGATCTGGCGGACCAAGGAACAGGGCCTCCTCGTCCTTTTCCCTGGCAGTTCCTCGTTCAGATGGTCGAACGCGGTGGAGCGCCATCCTGTTGCAACCACGTCGTCAAATGACCGTGCAAGGGCACATCCTCCAGCAGCAGTGAGAGTTCCTGATGCAGAAAGTGCAAGTAGCATGGGCCCGTCCAAAGGCCCTCAAAGAAGTATGGCCCAATCAGGCGATCTCCCAAGATTCCACACCAAACATTCATCCCCATTGTACTTGATGGGCCGCCTGTCGTACCCAGTGAGGATTGTCCGGACTCAAATAGTGCATGTTGTGGTGATTGACGTTCCCATTATTGTGGAAGCGTGATTCGTCAGAGAACATGATATGCGATATGAATGCTGCATCATTGTTCAGCCTGCCTAACAGCCACCACATTCCTAAGTATTTAAACATAAGTAAATACGAACCATGTGACCTTGCCGCGGTGGGGAGGCTTGCGTGTCCCAATGATGCAGATAGCCGAGCCGCAGGTGCAACCATATCGGATGGGTATCTGTTGAGAGACCAGACTAACGAATGGCTCAACGAAAGGGGGGTAGCAGCCTTTCGGTAGTTACAAGGGCGGCAGTCTAGATGATTGACTGATACGGCCTTGTAATAATACTCAACATGGCTTAGCTGTGTTGATACTGCTACACGGCTGAAAGCAACGGGAAACTACAGCCGTAACCACCTCCCGAGGACATGCAGCTCTCTCTGTATGAATGATGTACTGATGATGGCTTCCTCCCGGGTAAAATATTCCGGAGGTAAACTAGTCCCCCATTCGGATCTCCGGGTGGGGACTACACGAGAGGGGGCGATCATCAGGAAGATGGATACTGACATTCTGCGAGTCGGAGCGTGGAATGTTAGAAGTTTGAATCATCGTGGTAGGTTAGAGAATCTGAAAAGGGAGATGGATAGGCTAAAGTTAGATGTAGTTGGTATAAGTGAAGTACGTTGGCAGGAAGAACAGGATTTTTGGTCAGGCGACTACCGAATTTTCAACACAAAATCAAACAGGGGTAATGCAGGAGTTGGTTTAATAATGAATAAGAAAATAGGGCAGCAAATAAGCTACTATGACCAGCATAGTGAAAGAATTATTGTCGCCAAGATAGACACCAAACCAATGCCCACCACAACAGTGCAGGTCTATATGCCTACTAGTTCAGCGGATGATGAAGAAATTGAAAGAATATATGAGGAGATAGAAGATTTAATACAATATGTCAAAGGTGACGAGAATCTAATTGTGATGGGAGACTGGAACGCAGTGGTAGGCCAAGGAAGAGAAGGTAGCACAGTAGGAGAATTTGGATTGGGACAAAGGAACAAAAGAGGAAGTCGGCTGGTTGAATTCTGCACTGACCATAATTTAGTCCTCGCCAATACTTGGTTCAAACACCACAAACGACGGCTGTATACGTGGACGAGACCTGGAGACACTGGAAGGTATCAAATAGACTTCATTATGATTAGGCAGAGATTCAGAAACCAGGTGCTGGATTGCAAAACTTTCCCAGGAGCAGACGTGGACTCTGACCACAACTTGTTGGTCATGAAATGCCATCTGAAGTTGAAGAAATTGAAGAAAGGAAAGAATGCAAAAAGATGGGATCTAGACAAGTTGAAAGAAAAGAGTGTGATGGATTGTTTCAAGGAACATGTTGCACAAGGACTAAATGAAAAGGCCGAAGGAAACACAGTAGAGGAAGAGTGGAGAGTCATGAAAAATGAAGTCAGTAGGGCTGCTGAAGAAATGTTAGGAAGGAAGAAAAGATCAACTAAGAATCAGTGGATAACTCAGGAGATACTAGACCTGATTGATGAACGACGAAAATACAAGAATGCTAGAAATGAAGAGGGCAGAAAAGAATACAGGCGATTAAAGAATGAAGTGGATAGAAAGTGCAAGGTAGCTAAGGAAGAATGGCTGAAGGAGAAGTGCAAGGATGTCGAAGGCTGTATGGTCCTGGGAAAGGTAGATGCTGCATACAGGAAAATCAAGGAAACCTTTGGAGAAAGGAAATCTAGGTGCATGAATATTAAGAGCTCAGATGGAAAGCCACTTCTAGGGAAAGAAGGCAAAGCAGAAAGATGGCAGGAGCATATCCAACAGTTGTATCAAGGTAACGATGTAGATAATTTCGTTCTGGAACATGAAGGGGCTGTTGATGCTGATGAAATGGGAGACCCAATTTTGAGGTCAGAGTTTGACAGAGCTGTGAGTGACCTAAATAGGAACAAGGCACCTGGAATTGATGATATTCCCTCTGAATTACTGACTGCCTTAGGAGACACCAGCATGGTAAGGTTATTTCATTTAGTGTGCAAGATGTATGAGACAGGAGAAGTCCCATCCGATTTTCGGCAGAATGTTGTTATACCTATTCCCAAGAAAGCCGGTGCTGACAGGTGTGAAAACTACCGCACTATTAGTTTAGTATCTCATGCCTGCAAAATTTTAACATGTATTATTTACAGAAGAATGGAAAAACAAGTTGTAGCTGAGTTGGGGGAAGATCAATTTGGCTTCAGAAGAAATGTAGGAACACGTGAAGCAATCCTGACTTTACGTCTGATCTTAGAGGATCGAATCAAGAAGGACAAGCCCACGTACATGGCATTCGTAGATCTAGAAAAGGCATTCGATAATGTTGATTGGACCAGGCTATTTATGATTCTGAAGATGATAGGGATCAGATACCGAGAACGAAGAATTATCTACAACCTGTATAAAAATCAGTCTGCAGTGATAAGAATCGAGGGCTTTGAAAAAGAAGCAGCAATCCAGAAAGGAGTGAGGCAAGGCTGCAGTTTGTCCCCTATCCTTTTCAATGTTTACATAGAACAGGCAGTAAAGGAAATCAAAGAGAAATTTGGAAAGGGAATCACAATCCAAGGAGAGAAAATCAAAACCTTGAGATTTGCGGATGATATTGTTATTTTATCTGAGACTGCAGAAGATCTCGAGAAGTTGCTGAATGGTATGGATGAAGTCTTAGGTAAGGAGTACAAGATGAAAATAAATAAGTCCAAAACAAAAGTAATGGAGTGCAGTCGAACGAAGGCAGGTGATGTAGGAAATATTAGATTAGGAAACGAAGTCTTAAAGGAAGTAGATGAATATTGTTACTTGGGTAGTAAAATAACCAACGATGGCAGAAGTAAGGAGGACATAAAATGCAGACTAGCACAAGCAAGGAAGAGCTTTCTTAAGAAAAGAAATTTGCTCACTTCAAACATTGATATCGGAATTAGAAAGATGTTTTTGAAGACTTTTGTGTGGAGCGTGGCATTGTATGGAAGTGAAACATGGACGATAACTAGCTCAGAAAGAAAGAGAATAGAAGCTTTTGAAATGTGGTGTTACAGAAGAATGCTGAAGGTGAGATGGATAGATCGAATCACGAATGAAGAGATACTGAATCGAATTGGTGAGAGAAGATCGATTTGGCTAAATTTGACGAGAAGAGATAGAATGATAGGACACATCTTAAGACACCCAGGACTTGTTCAGTTGGTTTTTAAAGGAAGTGTAGGTGGCAAGAACGGTAGGGGTAGACCAAGGTATGAATATGACAAACAGATTAGAGCAGATGTAGGATGCAATAGTTACGTAGAAATGAAAAAGTTAGCACAGGATAGGGTGGCATGGAGAGCTGCATCAAACCAGTCTATGGACTGATGACTCAAACAACAACAACAACAACAAATATAAATATTTATTTCTAAATATTTGAGTATGATTTGATAGAATCTGATGATTTTCTTTCAAGAACCAAATATGTCATTCATGTAATGTTGTCTCACACATTCTCAGAGACGGCAATTGCCACACCATTTTGGCAGGTTTTTGTGCTATAGTATAAGAGCTTGCACCCTTCACCAATGTCACAGGCTTTTGCTCCTTTCCACTTGCCACAGGCAATGTCTACCCATTGTGCTCGAGTGATTCGGCCAACTCGTGGCTGTATCGAGTCGTCCCACTGTTCATCGTTACAAATTGGATAATTTGGCCAGGTAGGTGTTGCACATTTCTCCCACTGAACATGCGTCATCAGATTTCTGAAGTCTATTATGAAAAGAAATCCTTAGCAATCCATGTCATACGATGTCAGTATGTTAAAGATTTCCGTTGGAACGTCCTGTGTCTACCTGACAAAATTCATTAAAAATTCAGCCATAGATCACACAATATAGTTTTTGTTCACTATTGCAATCTGGCAGTGTAAAACTGAATGTCAAGATGGTGTCACCTCAATATGCTGGCAATTAGCTGTGGCCTCTCTATTATTTTCATTATTACCTTACTTGAAATTTGCCACTAGGACTAATAACTATATTTGCAAATAAACTATACTGATTGACTAATTGATTTACTTTCTAGTGCCTAAAAGCACATTCAATTTCTTTCAAAGTGTAAGGTTAATTACATTTTAGTGATTTCCCTAAATCCTTCCTGCTGCCAAATTTTCTTACCCACTAGGGCTGATAGTCTAAATCCCACACCTGCTGTGCACTGACATACATGGACCAAATGATAAAATCTGGCTACAAAAAACATGAAGCATAAATACTGCAAAGTGAGGAAGACAATGTGGGTGTGTGTGTGTGTGTGTGTGTGTGTGAGAGATGGCATAGATATACTCCAATTCATGTACAACAAAGTTAAATGCCTGTGAATGGCCTGAAGACCAGGTCACTTCAGTGTTTGTTCCATTTCATAAGAAAGGATCAATGAGGAACTGTAAGAATGATCAAATTATAGCATAAATTTCACATGCCATTAATCAACGGCCAGTGCCTAAAATTTCATACAACAGTTAGCACCACAACAAGCTGGATTTGTTCAAGGCAAAGGAACTCTGGAACAAATCCTCAATATTTGACAGCTCATCAAGAAGGCCCGAGAATTCAATATTCCAATGCTAATACACTTCTTAAACAACAAGAAGGCTTTTGACTGCATGATATGGAAACTGTTACTATTTGCTTTACGTCGCACAAACACAGATAGTTCTTATGGTGACAATGGGACAGGAAAGGCCTAGGAGTGGGAAGGAAGCAGCCATAGCCTTAATTAAGGTACAGGCCCAGCATTTGCCTGGTGTGAAATTGGGAAACCTCAGAAAACTATCTTCAGGGCTGCCGACAGTGGGGTTCGAACCGACTATCTCCCGGATGCAAGCTCACAGCTGCGCGACCCTAACCGCATGGCCAACTCGCCCGGTGATATGGAAACAGTTGTGCAAGATTCTGTCAGTAATGGGCATGTCACCTCATCTTATTAGACCAACTAAAGCGCTGTACTACTCCACCACCACCACCACCAGCAGTCAAAGTTGATGGTGAACTATCAAAGGCATTTCATGTATGTAAAAGGGTCGGGCAAGGAAATATATTGTCTCCCCAGCAGTTCAACATCTATGGAGAGTACAATGAGAAATGCACTACATGGAAGGAATAGTGGAAAGGGAATACATTTACTCTGATCCACATACAACTGGATATGGAGAAATAATGAAAAGACAGATCTTGTGACCTGCTTGTTATTAATAAATATTCTTTAATATAGTATTTCAATTTTACTATTTGGTACTATTGCTTTTACCTAAGACTACTTGATACAAGAACTGGAAAAGTGCCAAAAGAAAGCAGCTCGATTTGTTCTGGATGATTTCTGACAAAGGAGTAGTGTTACGAAAATGTTCGAAACTTTGGGCTGGGAAGGCTTGAGAGTAAGGAGATGTGACACTCGACTAAGTAGCATGTTCAGAGCTCTCAGTGGAGAGATGGTGTGGAATGATATTTGTAGACGAATAAGCTTGAGCAGAGCATTTAAAAGTAGGAAAGATCATAATACATATATGGAATTCAAGAGGATAAATTGGGGCAAATATTCATTTATAGGACAAGGAGTAAGAGATTGGAATAATTTATCAAGGGAAATGTCCTTTGAAAACATTTAAGAAAAAGCTAGGTAAACAACTGATACGGTATCTGCCACCTGGACGACAGCCCTAAATGCAGATCATTGATGACCGACTGATTGAGGTGTAGGGGTCAATCAATCAATTCAACCAATCAATACTGATCTGCATTTAGGGCAGTCGCCCAGGTGGCAGATTCCCTATCTGTTGTTTTCCTAGCCTTTTCTTAAATTATTTCAAAGAAATTGGAAATTCATTGAACATCTCCCTCAGTAAGTTATTCCAATCTGTAACTCCCCTTCCTATAAATGAATATTTGTCCCTGTTTGTCCTCTTGAAATCCAACTTTATCTTCATATTGTGATCTTTCCTACTTTTAAAGATGCCACTCAAACTTATTTGTCTACTAATGTCATTCCACGCCATCTCTCCGCTGACAGCTCGGAACATCTGATACATACCACTTTGTCGAGCAGCTCGTCTTCTTTCTCCCAATTCTTCCCAGCCCAAACTTTGCAACATTTTTGTAACACTACTCTTTTGTCGGAAATCACCCAGAACAAATCGAGCTGCTTTTCTTTGGATTTTTTCCAGTTCTTGAATCAAGTTATCCTGGTGAGGGTCCCATACACTGGAACCATACTCTAGTTGGGGTCTTACCAGAGACTTACATGCCCTCTCCTTTACATCCTTACTACAACCCCTAAACATCCTCATAACCATATGCACAGATCTGTACCCTTTATTTACAATCCCATTTATGTGATTACCCCAATGAAGATCTTTCCTTATATTAACACATAGATACTTACAATGATCCCCAAGGTCTCACGTGTGTCCTTTTTTGTTCTTTTACATTTTATTGACACAGACAGGCTTATGGTGATGATGAGATAGAAAAGGGCTAGGAGTAGGAAGGAAGCATCCATGGCCTTGCTTAAGGTGTGAAAATGGGAAATCACAGAAAACCATCTTCAGGGCTGCCAACAGTGGCAATCGAACCCACTATCTCCTGAATGCAAACTAACAACAACGTGAACCAAACTGCGCAGCCAGTTGCTCCATCTTACGTTTAAGATGCTAGCTTTCTTTCCTGTCTGGAAGAACTAATGCTTTATATTTAGCAGAGGCAATGATCTTCATGTTTTCCTGTACTGCCTATACTCTCTGGCTCCAGTCAGTGTACTCTACAAACCTTCCTATATAATCTTCCTCTGGGACAGAAGCAAGGTGAAATGTGGCATTGACAATTCTTTTTTTGCTGCCGGGCTGAGTGGCACCTTAGCAGGTTCTATCCTGGCTCAGTCTGATGGTATTTAAAGGTGCTCAAATATGCCAGCCTCATGTTAGCAGATTTACTGGCACGTGAATGAACTCCTGCGGAACAAATTTCCGGCACCTCACAACATCCGAAAACCGTAAACGTAGTTAGTGGGATGTAAAATTTTTTTTTTTTTTTTGCTAGTGATTTAACATCACAAAAACTCAAGATAGGTTTTTGACAACAATATGAAAAGGCTAGGACTGGAAGAGACTGTGGCCTTAATTAAGGTTCAGCCACTGCATTTTCCAGGTGTGAAAATGGTAAACCATGGAAAAACCATCTGCAGGTCTGCTGATGGTAAGGTTCAAACCAATCATCTCCCAAATAGAAACTAACCACATGGCCAACTTGCCCATTCTGTGAGAGGCATGCAGCTGTGAGTTTGCATCAGGGAGATAGTGAATTTGAACCCCACGGACTGCAGCCCTGAAGATGGTTTTCCGTGGTTTCCCATTGTACCTTAATTAAGGCCACGGCTGCTTCCTTCCTACCATTCCTCGGCCTTCCTATCCCATCATCACCATAAGGCCTATCTGTGTCGGTGCAACGTAAAGCAAATTGAAAAAAAAAAAAAAAAAAAAAAAAATGATCAAGGATTTTCTGTAAGTTGACTTTTGCATACAGTTAAAAAACTGGTTCTTGGAATAGGTGTATTTTAATACTGCCTGTCTAAAACCCTAGGAACTGCTCAAAGCAGCTCGCTTGAGGATCCGCGATCAAAGACCTTTATATTCCAAAATCATGGGTTCAAATGTGACAGAGCTATTCAGATGTTTTGAAGAGCAAGAGAAAGGTCCATTCATCTCTCCAATGTGCAAGATGTCAACATGTAACAGAATTCTAGAGACACCCTACAGTATGTCTTTATCCAACAAAAGTAATTAAACTCCAAGTTCATTAGATTAGATTATGTTGAGTACACACTGTGCATGCTGTTAAGATGTCCAGCACAGAGCAAACATGGCCAACAAGACATCAGTGAGAACCAAACCTCCGGATTTTGCATCTCATATTAATATTCATTGTAACTTGACTTACAATTTCAATATTAAGCATAATGAGCAAAAGGGTTGGACAGAGAAAGGGTCACTTATATCCTGTTGTAAACTATTCTGCATACTGAATCTGTTCACACAATTCTTTAATTAACAGGTCAACCGGTTACTAGGACCTATGGTTCTACTACCCATGCTCAGAAGAAATTAAATGTATGTCGTGAAGTTGAATTTCCAAAAGCAGCTGGGCTAAAAGCCAAATCACATGGTTTTTTCCTTTGGACATGTGACACTATTTATAGCCACCTGAAAGAGGTGGGCAGTTCTTAAGTGTTCAAAGTAAATATCTACATAAATTTGGATCACAACTTGAATCTGAAACCAACCAAATCCAAAGCAAGTTAGCTTCCAACTATTCAGAGCCCATTATGCTTCAGCAATAAAAATAACAAAATATTCTCTAGTCAGAGATTACTTGACACCATGCCAAAATCGCATTGCTTCAGGTGTGCTCATTAATTCAACTCCCAAACACATGCCACATTTCCAGCAAATACAAAGTTCAAATGAGTACTTTCTAAGCATAACTTTCCCTCTAGCTGTAACGAGTAGACTACCTTTCTTTCCTATCACATTGTCCCATATTTAACAAGAATTTTTTTATTTTTTTATATACAACTTGCTTTACGTCACACCAACACAGATAGGTCTTGTGGCAACAATGGAATAGGAAAGGTCTAGGAGTGGGAAGAAATCGGCTGTGGCCTTAATTGAGGTACAGCCTGGTGTAAAAATGGGAAACCACGGAAAACCATATTCAGGGCTGCCGACAGTGGGGCTCGAACCCACTATCTCCCAGATGCAAGCTGTGCGCCCCTAACCGTACGGCCAACTCGCCCGGTAACAAGGATTTCTAGCATATTTCAACTTTAAATATACTGTAGCATAATTTATAATCCCTCACATAAAGAAACATCCACTTGAAGTCAATAACTAACATTCTAAGTGCATAAAAAGAAAATCAACTAGTTACCAACTAACATTCTAAGTGCAAAAAAAGAAAATCAACTAGTTACCCACTTCGAAAATGGAATCATTTTATTACACTATCTTTTGATCTTGCAATCTTGGCTTCCAGTTCCTGTGAGTCCTGTATTTGGATGCCAGTACCACATCAATGCAACAGTCCAATTTCTTAAAAACGCCATAAAAATGCTCTTGCAATGGGCTGGGATTGTTTTGTAGCAAACTAACGGCTTTGTGTCAGAGTGAATAGAGTACAACACAGGACAGCTTCATTGAGCATCTACAGTATATACCAGCATTGGTATCGAGTGTATCTTTGTCTAGCTCCTTACCTGATTGGTCAATGTAGTGGCTTTCCGGTCAGAGGGCCCTGGAAATGATTCCCAGCCAGATCGGGGATTTTAACGGCGTATGGCTTCTTCCTCTGGCTTGAGGACTGTGCGTTTGTGATTGTTGTAATACACATCTTTATCTACATACAACACACTACATTTCCAACCACCACAGATACACGTAATAGTGAATACAACGTTCCACATAGGGTTGGCATCAGAAAGGGCATCCAGCCATAAAACCAAGCCAAATCAACATTAAGTACAGACTACAATTCTCCTTTTCTTCTTTTCCTACCACTTTTCCCCACACATGTGGGGTCGCAGGTGCGAACTGCATCACACATATGTCGATCTGGCCCTGTTTTATGGCCGGATGCCCTTCCTGACGCCAACCCTATCTGGAGGGATGTAATCACTATTGCATGTTTCTGTGGTGGTTGGTAGTATGGTATGTTGTCTGAATATGAAGAGGAGAGTGTTGGGACGAATACAAACACTCAGTCCCCAAGCCAGAAGAATTAATCAGATACTATTAAAATCCCCAAACCGGCCGGGAATTGAACCCAGGACCCTCTGAACCGAAGGCCAGTATGCTGACCATTCAGCCAACGAGTCAAGTACCGATCACAATAACTTTGGGAAAAAAGGCTAAGAAGATGATATCGATTATATCTATCCCTTGTAGCAATGAAGGTTCCTACCCTTGAAAATATTCCATTATAAAGATGTTTAATATTCTGCTGTGGAACATACTCGCCTTTTGGAAATGGACTGACTACAGCAATTTTAATTGCCAGTTCCAGGAAAGGCATACAATGTTCTGAAAGGTCTTTTTCTGTACACATACATCTTTCCTTTTTGAAACAGGTTACCACACACAGTGTATTACTTATATGTCAACTTCTCTAGCAAGTTTTCTCTCAACCAAATGTGTTTTCCTGATAGATCTCGCAGCATACCACATTAAAATATGAACTTCAAGTAAAAAATGGTCCATTTTTGTCCAACAAAAGAAAATCCCTTTCCACCTCATAATAAGTAGGCTACAGATGTTTTCCTAGTTTTAATAGTGCTCATTTATATTAAAATCCTGGTCAATAGAAGATTTTTAATATACTATACTGTTGAAGATTTTTAAAACAAGAGCACAAGTGAGATGTTGTACAAATAAGTTCTAACAAACAATAGATGCCATACATAATTTAGAAGATAAGATTCACAAGAACTATTCGAATTTTTACTACTCTCCTTGTCATCGACAAGACATTTTAATTTAAGTGTTGTTGATTATGTAGTATTTTATGGATCTATAACAAAAACACAGCTAAGGATGTCCTAAAACAAGACGAAACATGTTCTGTATTAATGTGTAACTTAATGTAGAACAAATAATCAAAAGATTACACTAGCCAACATGATTTTGCGGTAAAATAGAAAATATGTAATTCTTATGGAAATCGCTGCCCTGATTCCGAAAATGATGCTATATTTTTCCTATCACGTCTAGTTTTGACGCAATTCGGTGTTTTAGTATCTGCATGAATTCGTAAGATGTAATGCTGAGAGATGTTCTCGCGCAACCTTTTTTAGAATACAATTATGTGATTTGATTTGTTATTGTTTGCATTTTATTATAGGTTTATTGCTGTCTAAATTTTCATTTTGTAGTTGGGGGTTTCCTGGTAAATTCATAACAAACTCTCCCAGATACGCAATAGACCGTGAGGTATGTTGGATTGAAGACAGTTGAGCATTTGTCTTTCATCTTAGACCACTTGAATAAACAGACATGTTAAAAGCCCCAGCCTTTATGCAATGAAGGACTGATAAAGCAGTTTCCTTTCAGAGATAACAGTCCGAAAGTATTATACTCAAGAAGATGAACTTGTATTTTGTACGGATGTTTCAAATCTTCTACGTCAATTGGGAGAGAAAGAGTATGATCCTAGTAACTGGCGTGTTTTTATTGACTCTTCCAAAAGAAGAGTAAAGGCTGTTTTGCTTCATAATACGAGACCTTAAAGTTGGTTCTTGAAAAAATTAAATATCACGAGCATGGGTGGCAAATTTGCGACGATTTGAAGGTTGCTCGGACAACAAAAAGGCTATACAAAATTTACCTGTTTCCTATGATAATGGGATAGCAGGGCAAGGGATAAACATTGGGATACAGTGAATTAGCCAGAAAGGAAACAACTACAACCAGGATCCAAAAATGTCTTGAATGTAAGTCTTATTGACCATGAAAAAATACAACTTCCACCCTTGCACATCAAATTAGAATTGATGAAACAGTATGTCAAGGCATTAGATAAAAGTAGCCTATGCTTCCAATATTTATCGACTAAATTTCCCTCATTATCAGATTAAAAAATCAAAGAAGGCGTATTTGATGAACCACAGATTCGTGAACTGATGAAGGATAAAAATTTCACAGACACGATGACCAAAATAGAGAAGGAGGCATGGAACCATTCAAAGATGTAGTTACTAAATTCTTTGGCAACATTAAGGACCCTCAATACAAAGAAATTGTAAGGAAAATGTTGGTAAAGTTCAAGGAACTCTGTTGTAATATGAGCCTTAAGCTTCATTTCTTAGCTTCGCATCTGGATTATTTCCCTCCAAATTTAGGAGCTGTCAGTGAAGAACAAGGTGAAAGGTTTCACCAGGATCTCAAAGATGCAGAACGACGCTATCAGGGACGTTGGGATGTGAATATGATGGCCGATTACTGTTGGTCAATTGCACGAGACGACCCTTCTAGAGATCATTCAAGAACTTCAAAAACCCGGAAATTTCATGGAAAACGGGAAAAGACGGAAGTGTGAATCTAACCTGCACATAATGTAAGTAACAAAACTATACATGTTTAACCATGTAATTTTTATTCAAGGAACGGTTATATTAATTTAAAAGCAACTGTACAGCCGAAACTAAATAGGCGCTTTATGCTTCAGTTTCACAAATTTAAATATACATTAAAAATATAATACAAACCATCTACTTGCTTACAAAGCAGCATTTATATGTATTTAATGCATGCAAAATACGATTACGTTTTGCAAGCTGAAATTTACATTAATACATCAAATTTAATCAATACTAAGTATCAACAATTTTACGTTAGAACAAAATAACATTTTGTAAAATTGCCACTAAACCAGACGTGATACGCCAGAACTAATTTTTTTCTCGAATTCTGCGTTAAGAAATTCATAAAACCCACCTATTTTCGTTTTTACTGCACAAAAAAAGTTTTTTTGCAGGCTAGTGTTGTTATTGTGATGGAAAGGTGGATTTTTTATTTACTAAGCTGCGATTATATATTCAAGTCCTATGTTGCCAGATCACTCTTTTCACACTTACTTGGTTCAATACCTTTTCATTATACAACATTATATCTTGGTAACTTAAAACTTACAGTTTTTAATAAAGCATACAGACTATCCTACTGTTCTTGTACATGAAATTCACTATCTGGTGGAGTTAGTTCCCTCAATGCAATACTGTCATCTCAGTCTAAAAATGTTAACACTTATAAAAAATTTTAGAAGCTATTTACTGTAATTAAGCAGATTGTTTTCATAATGAAAGCAAGTTCCTAAATAATTGTAAATGTGAAAAAAAAAAAAGTGTAAGATCTATCGCCTTTACAAAATTAATGCAAAAAGTTTAAAGCAATTCCAGTAATCAATATCATATCACATGCCATACATTTTATACCACGATATTACTCAACTAAGTTCTATAAATATAATCAAACTCTTACCTTCCTGATGTGGAACGGATGCGACACGTTACAGCACCATATCCAGCATTCTTAGCATTCACTGTTATGCAGTATTCTTCACCACTTGTCAATGTATGCTGAATGCCCTCTGTAATCTTACACATATTAGCCTGCAAGTCATAAAAATAAACATTGGTATTAACAGGAAACTAGAAGATATCAAGAAAATTATCATAATGTTAAACAGATACAAAACTTACACTTCCAGTAGCATAAGCTTGGACTTGAAACGGAGAATGAGGTACTTCCTTACCACCATACTTGACGGTCACTTTGTATCTGCCACAATCATCTGGGACATACGTTGCTTTGAAAGTACCATCACCATTATCAGCTACCTTCACTTTTCTGGGATATCCATCAGGACCCTAAAAGAAAGAAAGGAAAAAAAAAAAAAAATACAAGTAGTATCACACTATATTAATCAAGTATAGGAAATGCTCATTTCTATACGAGTTTTTATAGTTATTAGCTCAGTCTGAGCTTTCACTATATAACCACACCAACATGCAAAGGAAATTTGGTCCACAACTCTACCACTGAAAATGATGTGTTCCAAAGCAAGTGCATAAGAACATTAATAACTAGTTTAGAAGTTGTGAAACAATCATTGATAGTCATTTTAATGCTAATTTTGCCCTGAAAGCTTAAGTTTAAAAAAAACTTTGGAAGAACTGCAGTGGATGTACAAATGCTGGCAAAGTGTGTTTGCACAACTTGAGCAAGAAAAATCTATATTTAGCGCAGTAAGATGTAGGATTCATTAAACAGAAAAAGTCCTACCTTCGGAATTCTATTGTGCAGTCATTTTATTGCCCTAGCTCATACATTAGCAATTTTCCTCATATCCCTTGCACTCACTTTACTTTTACATCATACAAAAGATTTGATTTTATCACTTGGAGCTGTTGGATGAAAAATTAATCACAGTCAAATTCTAAAATTAAAAGAAAAAAATTAAAAAGAAAGACTGGTTATGTTAAGTACTAAATGATAGGACCTTTGTTGATGGTAATGATGTTGATGCTGTTATGTGTGGTTATTGCTAGTCTGGTGCAACACCCTGTCCTCGAATCAAGGGAAATGAAGAAGGACAATGCACTGACCACTCAGCCATGGAGCAAGACCACATTAAGTACTGCATCATTTGGTGTTCTTGAGATGTACATAAGTCTTCAATTGTCAAAATGTGTCAAAGTGTGCTATGGTCTAACTAACGTCTACAACTAGCAGCTAAAATGTTTTTGTGCCCACAATGTTTTGAATTTGGCATGTCGTTTCTATTGCATTGTTACTTGAAGTACTACATGATAATTAAGAGCTGGTGCACCAGATGAACATCTTTGCTCCATTACGGCTGATGATGACCCCTAGATGGGTCGAAACTATTACCGTGTAATTTATAATTTTATGAATATATTTTAGTATTGAAAAGGTGGAAACGTTTACGTTGTTATTATTACTTATATATTCTGAGTTCAATACGGACCAAAAACATGAAATTCATAACCATTACTGAACCTCTGCACATTTTAAACAAGACTTCCATTGCATTATTTTGTTGATTGTATTTTATCTCAAATTTTTTATGTATCACTGTTTTTGTTATATGTCTTTCTTCTTTATGTTATTTTAGCTGCTGATAACCTCTAGGCTAGGTCGAAACATGCCCTATATAGCTTTTAAACAGACCATTTATTAAATGGCAACTGTGTACCGAACAGGTGGACATTACACAAATTCTTTTACAATTTCATCTTAGATATTTAAAGTCAATACAGAACCGGAACGAAGTTCATTACTTGTAACAGTAATTGTCTCTGCAGGAAGGTTCCGTAGTACGTTGCTGTCACTGGTGTGCCATGTGGGATGAAGTAATGCACAATCAAGCCTCTGATGTTGTAAGTGCCACAATGTGACAGTCCCCTTTATGGGGAAAGGGTTTTGCCGGAACCTCTGTCTTCATGGTGATCCTATATGTTGCCATTCTGCAGACTGTCGTTTCAGCTCCGATTCATATGCCCTGGCCCAAAATTAATTCACGGTCACTATTCTCTCCAGCATTTGCTCACGTTTCTGCTGGTAGTGTACTATGTGGTCAGAGCATATGGCATACAGTGTCAACTTTTGCACGTCAGTGAGCAACACCCACCATGATGCCATATTACACACATGAAGATCTTCCCATAAAATTCTGTGAACGGTTTGATTTTCAAGGCGTGTTTTGACTTGTAACTCAAGTAGTGACCATCTTCCGTCCACGTTCATACAATGAGTAATTACTGCACGTGACACATCAGTCTGGACAGTTAAAAATCTTCTACACCTTTGCACATCGCTGCTTCTTTTATGCCCAAACTGAAATGTTGCTGTCCATCTCACAATAGTTTGGTACAGAAGGGCATTATCCCCTACAGCTTCCACAAGCTCTCTAAGACACTCTTTGGCATTGCAACCTCTACGAACGGCCAGATTGATGTACGTATGCCATTCTTGTTCCTCACATCCATTCTCTACAGAGCCTGACTCACTAATACAGTCCCATTGCCCTGTACAACACACCACCATCTCGTGGTGTACTAGGAGTACTATGAGATTCATGTTTTCTAGGACATATGACCAATGTATGGCAGTACCGTGCAAATGTGAGGAAAAAAGTAGTTGCCATGACTTGTACCCCAACCCTTGTAATTGAAGGAGCAAAGTCAAGTTTAAAGATTTACAGTTCATTATATTAAAAAATACTGTTGAGTTAAAGATTAAGGGATAGTATGCTCAGTCTTAACCCATCGCACTAATATTTTTGCAAATAACTAAGTTTTATTTTTTCCAAATGCACAAACACTTTACAAAATTGCAGAGATACTGCTGTAGGATCCATTTATGTATTTAGAATTACTAGAGATTTAACTGGCTGAAGTCACAAAATTCAGACTACTGCTTCTTCTTCCACCACTTATTCCCACACTCTGGTGGGGCCGCAGTTCAGTCCGCTTTAGGATGAGAGCGATGGATCGTCACCTTCTTCACTGGTGGAGAGTTTGATTACCGGATGTCACGTCCATATCACCGGGCGCGTAGGGCCCCTGGTCGGAGGGGGGGCCAGGGCCCGGTCGTACAGAGCCGCCCCCCTCGCCTGCGACCAGGGAGTTCGCCGCCTACGCGTCCCAGCCTACTCCTGATCAAACCTTGCAAGACTACTGGGCATCATTCAACCCTGATCTGTTGGAGGAGGTCTGGGCAGCCCCAACCCTCCGGCCCACCCTCTATCCGATTGAGGATGTTTGCCTTCGATCAGCCCCGTGGGACATCGTGAATAACTAAGACTGCAATGACTCCCGTGTGGGCACCCCCACGGGCGACTCCGGCACACCGGATGCAGACGATGGCGCCTCAGATGCTACCGACACTTATTTCAGTGGGCCCTGGCTCCGTCCACGCCTGCCTTCCGAGCCAGCTCCGCACCATGCCGACCCGCATCGGCCACCTGATGTCCAGCGCCACAAAGTCACAAAATTCAGAGGACTACTACTTCCGCAGCTTATTCCCACACTCTGGTGGGGCCGTAGGTGCTAACTGTAGCCCACATGTGAATTCAACCCAATTTTACAGCTGGATGCCCTTCTTGATGTCAACCTTGTGAGAAGGGGGTGTATTCACCATTGTGTGTTTGTGCAGTGGTTGTCGGTGTAGTGTGTTGGGAGTATGTGAAGAGGTGCATATTGAGATAAACACAAATACCCAGTCCCTGAATCAGAGGAAATAACCACTTAAGACTAAAATCACGACCTTGCCGAGAATCAAGCCCTGGGTCTCATGAATTGAAGGCCATGGATCTGACCGTTCAGCCAAAGAGTCAAACTCACAAAATACAAAGTATAACATAACATTTTATGTATTTTTTAAAAGGCGAAAAAAATTCATAAATAAAAGACTTACCTTAACCTGCACTTCAAGATCACCATAACCAGCCTGACTTGTGTCAATGGTGAATTCAGCAGGTATTGAAGCAGGGATACCTTTGTTTGAAACACCAGGTCCTTCCACCTTAACTCTATCAGGTTCAACGCATGGACGCACCTTCATTTGGAATGGACTGTAATGAAACCGGATTGTGTGAGGCTTACAGCTACAGTAACAACACCCAAAAGCAGCCTGAAGAACCCACTATCTCCCAAATGAGAGCTCATAGCTATGTGACCCAAACCACATAGCCATTTGCTTGTTACAGATAATTTTAACCAATTTTTAACATAAATTTAAACCAGAGATAAAAAAAGAAGGAAAGAGGAAAGACAGGTCAGAAGATACCAAAGTTGTGCTGGCTATGAAATGGCTTACACAAGGCCAGTCAGAATACAATGGCTATGGTACATTCTAGAGGCACTGCTCCACTATTTTAATCAGAATCTATTAGTGCGAGGGTACTAGTATTGTTGCTTTACACATAACGTGTAGATATGAAAATCTGTTAACAAGAAAACTAATTTTTCACAAAGTTTATAATAACCATGAAGCAAGTATACATTAAAAAAATAAAAGCCATATTTCTACCCCGATAAGTCCACACGGGAAACAAAAGGTTTGTGTTAATAACCTAAATTAAATTTTTTAATAGTTACCAATCACTGAGCACCTGTGTCAAGTTCATAAAAACAAGTAACTGCTCTCCCAACCTGCACTGAAACAGTGTACCAGATCATCACTTTACTAGACCGTACATTTTATCAGTTGTGATAATGCTCTGGGAACTAACCAGTTCTGTAACTCACAGCTAAGCATGTGTTGCTGTTGTGTATTGTATCTGCTATTTATACTAGCCCACTTTATATTCACAGAAGTAGCTTGAGGAGCAATTTTCATCCTTCAGTCATAACTAGATCCTGGATTATATGTATTACAAAAAATGAGAAATATGTGCATAAATATGCAGCTAAAATTGACAAAATATGTAGTAAAATATGTAATAATTTTTAAAAAATGTAATTTCATATCAAAGCTTTATTTGATGTATTTTTATACACAAAAAAGAAAAGAAAACCGAAAAAAGTTAAAAGTGCAGATATTATTCCACTTCTAATTTTCATTTGGAGGGGCAATTAATGACTAAATATTTTTCCAAATTTCCTACAGTTATTGAATGCCTTCTGTCCGTTAGGATGTTCATATATAGAGAAAAATAACTTTCAACTTCACATGAAGTCACTGGCACATATTTCAAATGAGGAATGATACTGAAAGATAAGTTCTCATTCTCAGGGAGCTGCACAGACTCACTGTTAAGTATTTTGCATAAATTTGAAAAAAAAAAAATTATTCGGGGTTCTTCTTCAATACATCATTGAATTTTACTGAAACTCACCGATTGCTCCCGGCACAACACTCAATTTACTGATTGCATCTTCCACTAGAGACATACACAGTTCAAAAAAATTAGGGGAACATGTTTTGTAACGTCTGGTATCTGAACGTTCATTTGGTAGATGGGGTTCCAATGGTCGTACAGCATACCTTGTGACCTTAGCTACTCAGGGTATGTCAAATCGAAGTTATACTTCATCTTGTAGGCATATCCATGCATTAAACTGTCAGGTGACCCCTCAAAACAAAGTGAAGAGCAGTGCGTCCGTGTGTCGTTGAGAGGTACACAGACTACTGCGGTCATTTCAGCACGTTGTACGTAAACCAGCAAAACCCATGAAACATCTTAACAAGGTTCAAGACACAAGGGCCGTCACTTTGATCCAGGAAGGATTGACTTTTCGTCGTGTTGCTGTGGATCTCAGTGTCTCTCTGTCAGTTGTTCACCGCTTGTGGAATTGCTATAATGAGACAGGCCAGTTCACAAGGAGGGTTGGACAAGGTCCTGGACGCATGACAACCCCACAGGATGACCGATATCTGACCATCTGTGCGTTGCGGCGTCGTTCAGCAATTGCCAGAGAACTGTGACAAGACCCCAGGAGGGTCACTGGAGTCACTGTGTGTGACCAGACAGTAAGGAACCGGTTAAGAGAAGTGTCCTTAGGACCATGATGTCCTTTTCGAGTGTTCCGTTTAACGCAGCAACATTGTGAAGCTCGCCTTCTGTTTGCCCGTACCCACGTCAACTGGCAACTTCGCCAATGGAGACCTGTGTTGTTCACAGACGAGTCCAGATTTCCCCTGACACAGCGTGATGGACGTCAACGTGTATGGAGACACCATGGTGAGCAAAACATGCTAAATGTTGTCCAGGAAGGCGACCGATTCGGACAAGGTTCTGCGATGTGTGGGGTGGCATCAGTATTGATGGCCGTACGGATCTTGTCATCGTCCGTGGTAATCTTGCCGCTGCGGGGTACATCGAGAAGATAATGCTACAACATGTGTTGGTTGCTGCATATGGTGTTGGCCCTGAATTCGTACTCATGCACAACAATGCCAGGGCTCATGTAGCGCGCATCACCAGAGCTGTCTTGCAAGAACTGGACCTTCAAAGGGATGGAATGGTCAGCAGGGAGTCCTGACCTTAATCCCATCGAGCATGTGTGGGATAGGCTTGACAGGGGCGTCCTGTTCCACCAAAGACTCTTCAAGACCTCGAATACCGCAACGTGATCTCCGTCGACTTATACGGAGCATGCCACGTAGGTGCCAAGTTGTAATAAATGCTCATAGAGGACATACACCATACTGAAGCTCTCCAACTGTGATAAAAATCCACTCTGGATGACTGTTCTCACTTTGTTATCGCCCCTATTTGGACATTTCCGTTTGTGTTTTGAAAATGAACGCGAATCCATCTATGTTCTTTTGTATACTTCAATGGTAAAGAATAAAGGTTTAGTTGGTAATATACCCAGGTGTGAGGTATTGTTTTATGAAGCATGGCATACGTTCAAAGACATGTTCCCCTCATTTTTTTGAACTGTGCAGATTCATGGAGGAGCAGTCCAGAAGTTTCTTCTTTGTAATGCTGTTCAGAATCCAACTGAAATGGCTTGCAATCGATGAAGCCACCTTCGAATCTTGAAAGGCACTCGTACACTCATGCACAGACACTGCACTTACAGGAGGAAATGTTTCCACTACTGACTTCACTATTTCAAAATGTTCATTAAAGAAGTTCACAGGTTCTCTCCACATTCTGGTGATAACAGGCTGTGGAGGTAATGGCATATCTGGTAACAATTTCTTGTACTGCCTGCCATAGGGAGATTTGCAGAAAACTTCTCTTGTTGCTGATACTAAACCATTCACTTCAGGAAATTTTTCTCTTATGATTTTTGCATGTAGCATGATTTGTCTGTTCCAGTGGTTTGCACTAAATTAAATAAGATTTACAACACGCACTGGCGTAGCCAGGGGTGGGGGTGGGGGGCTACAGGTGCCGCCCCCCTTCCCCCCAAATGTCTCCTGAAACTAGAGTGAGGATCAGCCATTATTTTACGTACAGTACAAACAACTTTAAAAACTTATGCCGAAATGTTAAATTAACCTGGCGACAAAAAATCTACTAGCAAGGCGCAGTAGCGCCATACATAATTCTCCATATTTGTACTGCTTGAATTAAAGAGAAATGCTTAGGATTGTGATGCAGGAGGATATTTCCCTGTAGAGACCTCAGTATTGAGAATATAACCCTGGGTTGAAAAATTTCAAGAGATGAGGAAAAGGGACGGAACATGACCACCAAGATAACGGGAGCCATGGCCAGAAACAGTTGCAAGCTGTTGCATCATGTCAGCTTTTGCACATCGGTTCCAGGAAACAATGCCCTAGGGATCATGGGGTTGTACCATAGTTGCGAGATGTGCTGTGTTTAAGTTGCAGTGTTCGGAAGACTGTGACAGGATTGCGAGCTGCACGTTAGTTCCTCATTTTGCGCCATATAATTAACTTTTCTTGAAGATGGGCAGTTTTGTCATAAAGCAGCCAAAACTATGTGCAGATGAAATTTTTTTTTTTTCTTATTCTAATAGTAGCAAGACAGATCTTGGATGCATGCCTAAGTTCTATAGGTATGCCCATCTATTTTGTCAAATACCCAGGGACTGATTGGAACCTCAAATGGCACCATCAAAAGTGCAGGTAACTATTTTGTAATTAGCTGGCGTGATAATTCACTTCCAATGGTTCAATCTTCTCATCAAGACGGCCAAGGCTTGAATTGCAGTCAATGCATGAAACATTTTTTTAAACAGGAAGTAACATTCTGTTGATTCGGATTCTACTTAAAACACTAGATCCCATCCCTTACCTTTCTTTAGTACTCTTGAGCCATAACCGCATCATTTATGGTGGTGTATTTTGAGTATCCAACCATTCTTCGGACTTACCTTGTACCTTGAATGGTGAGTGGATGCAGTGGCCTACCCACAACATAATTTCAGTGGGTGGGATATAAGTCCAGGCCAGTAGTGTGGATACAACTTTCCCTTGGAAGGGGTTGTGAAAAGATTTTTTATTTTTTATTTAATTTAGAACTTGCTTTACGTCACACCGTAAGTCTTTTGACGACGATGGGAAAGGAAAGAGCTACTAGTGGGAAGGAAGCGGCCGTGGCCTTAATTAAGGTACAGCCATTTCCTGGTGTGAAAATGGGAAACCACGGAAAACCATCTTTAGGGCTGCCGACAGTGGGGTTCGAACCCACTATTTCCCGGATGCAAGCTCACAGCTGTGCGCCCCTAAGCACAAAGCGATCTTGCCCGGTGGATAGGAAAACAAAGAAAGTCCTACCGAGTGCGGTGATGGATCTTCAGTAGGAATTGATGGTTTTCATTGTTACCATGTAATTATATCCAACAATCGAAATAATAGCTTCTGTACTCTGAACATAAACCACCTGCATTATTGAAACTATTTGTAAAATTGATAATATCGTTTTTCATTCGTGAGGAAGCAGAATCTTAATTTAATTTGTCTTCTTAAAAAAAACTTTGGTACTATGCCCCGTGAAGGTGACTACCTTCCAGGTCACAGATATTTTGATTACGGAAGACTCGAGGCCAACTCTACTGCACCCACAAACGAGGCTGAATCTTCCCCATCCCATGCCTATCTTAACTCTGTCAGTGCCAGGATTCGAATGCAGGATGCCTTAAGTCAAATTCTAAAATAAAGAGACCTAAAAGTAAACAGCCGGCCCCGCAGTGTAGGGGTTGTGTGCCTGCCTCTTACCGGAGGACCCAGGTTCGATTTCCGGCCAGGTCAGGGATTTTTACCTGGATCTGAGGGCTGGTTCGAGGTACACACAGCCCATATGCTTATAACTGAAGAGCTATCTGACTGTGAAATGGTGGCCCCAGTCAAGAAAGCCAAGAATAACGGCAGAGAGGATTCGTAGTGCTGACCACACGACACCTCGTAATCTGCAGGCCTTCGGGCTGAACAGCGGTCGCTTGGTAGGCGATGGCCATTTGGTGCTGTTACGCCATGGAGCTTGGTTTGGAAAACTAAACAGAGAAGGAAGTGACATTCTTGCACGACTCTTTAGCTTTCAGCTAGTTCTTCCGTCCAGTCTCGTGCATTTAGGACAGTTTGAAAATGTACGCCTTAAAAAAATGCTCCTGATAAAACCTTTGTAAAAATACTAACTGCATCTATTTATAACAATAATCCCAAACTCATCCTTTTCATGTGGCTCAGTTGGTTGAGTGCTGTCCTTCTGAGTTCGAGTTTGCAGGTTCAAATCCCGGCTTGGGTCGGTGGCAATTAAAACGGTGTTGAAATGGCAACAGTTCCATGTCGTTGGTTTCTGGCACGTTAATAAAAATTACACGTATGAATATTAGCGTCACAAAACTGTAACTTTATACTACCAAATTCTGTATCCCAGGCTTGTGAGAGAAACTAACAGGACAAGGTTAACTCTACCTAGCACATGTTGCTACGTGTATTTTTCTTTACCTCTCTCTCTCTCTCTCTCTGCTAGGGGCTTTACGTCGCACCAACACAGATAGGTCTTATGGCGACGATGGGATGGGAAAGGCCTAGGAGTTGGAAGGAAGCGGCCGTGGCCTTAATTAAGGTACAGCCCCAGCATTTGCCTGGTGTGAAAATGGGAAACCACGGAAAACCATCTTCAGGGCTGCCGATAGTGGGATTCGAACCTACTATCTCCCGGATGCTATTTTTCTTTACCAACTAACGAAATATATATACCCATACCCCTTACATTCTATATATATACACATGTGTGTGTGTGTGTGTGTGTGTGTGTGTGTGTGTGTGTGTGTGTGTGTGTGTGTGTGTGTGTGTGTTTCTTTGCCACATTATTTGTATAAAATGTCACTTCTTTATAGCTTGTCACATTACCATTATCGTAATAATATTACCGTATTTATTTTATTCTAAACCGGAATATTGCATCTTTAACTATATATTCTTGCATAAATTTCACTTGAACTCTGAATATATGAAATGCTGTAGTTATGTTGGGATGGGAATAAGAGATTGGTGGGGAGGGGGCTGTCGTCCAAGGAGTCCAGACACCCCAGGAGTTTTAACAAATGTACTTTTAAGCATTTTATATATTATGTATATCAATATTAGCTTCCAGAATCCGCACGAATCCACCACTCTTACTTGGATCCAAGGACACTCATTTCCTTTTTATGTATTCTATACCACGTAAACTCTGGAAGTTTGGACACCTATCAAAATAAAATTCTGGATGAAGAACTACCTTAATGGGCCTCCCCCAAACTGAAATCCTGGCTAGGCTACTGCTTACATGGACCCTCTGGATCCAATTTACTTGCTAGGAGATTTGCAATGAAACGACCCAAGGCATTGGTCGGCTTTTCAACGGTAATCCATATGTATGAATCGCCAAGTTCAGCTGTAATCGTTTCCATCATGTCAATATAGCAGGAGTTCAAATAGTTTTTCCGGAGTGTTGATTCATCCTGAATATAGAAGTTGCAATATTTGCGTAGGAGTCCGTGAAACTTCTGCACTCAGAGTTTATACCATGGTATGTTTGCAGCGACAACTGCCGTGCACAAATATTTATTAAATTCACTGGTAGAAGACTAAAAAAGTTCCAGCGCCCCTCGTGTAAGAACTTGCTTCTTCGGCACGTTTTTATTTTTCACATGAAGATCAGTTTTTCAATGCTGTCCTAATTGCGACTTCATGGAGCACCTAATACGTTTGTCACACACTCTGCACATCACGATTTTACCGTTACTTGTAAAGGCTTCATCAATCGAAATCCAATCTCTTAACTTTGATGCTAGTTTGGTTGCGACTGGTGCCAAAGCGATTAACTAACTGTGACTCAAAATATGGTTCGAGCAAGTGTTTCCTTTCACTGGTTGTTTTTGGCAAGCAGTCATCACAGCCGCAAGCTAACTTTCACTTTGTGTCTTTCTCTGTAATAGCAGCTGCATGTCAATGACCTACCCTTCACACTGCACCAATACTTATTAAGGCATGTATAAATCATCAACATAGCTAAGGGATGCGATTCTTTGACAGAATACTACATTTAAACTATCAAATCATGTTAGATGTTCGAGACGTACAAGATTTTTAGTGTATTTTCAAGTGTTTAATTAAAAAGCTTATATCGATGTAAAATTAGTGAAAAAAGAACTGTGTTTTCTTTCAAATGCGCAATATCCTTCAAAATATTTAAAATATGTAATAATGATCAAAATATTTATTATGCATTGAAATATGTAAAAATATGTAACTTGAACCTCCTGGAATAATGGTCCTTTTAGTGTGATTCACTGACAGTTTAGCTTCTCTTGTAGTTACATATATGAGAACAGAATATGTAATTACATATAATCCAGGCTCTAGTCATGACTGTTCTACAATAAACTTTTAAACAGAAAGCTAAAAATCACCTAATCCTGCTATTCAGTCAATTGTGTACTGCCAACTCTCCCATGATTATTAGAGTTGGAATGTAGTATTACCTCATATTATTCATTTACAAACCCACAGAAGATATTGAGAAATGATGGGAAAAACTAGTTTCCTTCTCAACTACGTCATGTGAGAAGAAAGTATGAAAAATTCATGAAGAATAATGTAATTTGTTCAGTTTAATCTTTCAATCATCTGATGTCCACATATACTGATCATAGAGAACATACAGAAAGAGAGAATGTTAAGCATCAACAGTTTGCATGTTCATGTAACAACATTTTACAACATGTGTTAAGCACAAATATCAATGTTTCAATTTAGCAACTCCCAACATGATTGGAGTGAAGTCTGAATAGCTATAATGATAAAATTTTCAGTGCCCCATCCACTTTGTATCTCATTGTCTGATAATGCACGACATTGTTAGTGTGCTTGGAATAGTCAGCTGTTGAAGGTGTTCTCTATTTTCGTTGTGCTAAAGTAGAAATTTCATATCAAATCTGTGCAATTTCATGTCTGAATGATTCAGTTAGTGTAATAAATATTGTGTGGTGGTGCAGAGATAATTAAGATTCATGATATATATATTTTAAATGTACACAGAGTTCTTCTTCTTCTTCTTCTTCTTCTTCTTCTTCTTCTTCTTCTTCTTCTTCTTCTTCTTCTTCTTCTTCTTCTTTGACAGCATAGGATCACTTTAATCAGTCCATCGTTCAGGGCTCTTTGAAGGGATTGTTCGGGCATTGTGGTTCTCCCAGTACTTCTTCAGATGCTCCGATTTTCGTGCCCTTTCCTTGGTTGAAAATATGTGTGTTGTTGGTTTGTTTCGTATAAGGGTAAAGCGGAGGTTTGTATTCTTGAGTTTTGTATTCAATTTTATCTTACTTGTGGTGTCTTCTGTTGTACTCTCTTACTTCTCTGATCCATTTACATCCTGTTGTGGTATTTTTTGAGACGAGATTGTGTTGTACTAGCTGTTTTAGGAAAGGTTATTCCACTCAAGCTACACTTGTAGGATTCCAGCAAGATATAGCAGATATCTTGGATTCAGGAGGTCAAATGGACTGTATCGCGATTGATCTGTCTAAAACATTTCATAGGGTAGATCATGGGAGACTACTGGCAAAAATGAGTGCAATTGGACTACACAAAAGAGTGACTGAATGGGTTGCTATATTTCTAGAAAATAGATCTCAGAGAATTAGAGTAGGCGAAGCTTTATCTGACCCTGTAATAATTAAGAGGGGAATTCCACAAGGCAGTATTATTGGACCTTTATGTTTTCTTATATATAAAAATGATATGAGTAAACAAGTGAAATCAGAAGTAAGCTTTTTGCGGATGATGTTATTCTGCATAGAGTAATAAATATGTTACAAGATTGTGAGCAACTGCAAAGTGACCTCGATAATGTTGCGATATGGACAGCAGGCAATAGTATGATGATAAACGGGGTTAAATGTCAGGTTGTGAGTTTCACAAATAGAAAAAGTCCTCTGAGTTTTAATTACTGCGTTGATGGGATGAAAGTTCCTTTTGGGGATCATTGTAAGTATCTAGGTGTTAACATAAGGAAAGTTCATCATTGGGGTAATAACATAAATGGGATTGTAAATAAAGGGTACAGATCTCTGACACATGGTTATGAGGGTGTTTAGGGGTTGTAGTAAGGATGTAAAGGAGAGGGCATATAAGTCTCTGGTAAGACCCCAACTAGAGTATTTTTCCAGTGTATGGGACCCTCACCAGGATTGCTTGATTCAAGAACTGGAAAAAATCCAAAGAAATGCAGCTCGATTTGTTCTGGGTGATTTTTGACAAAAGAGTAGCATTACAAAAATTTTGCACAGTTTGGGCTAGGAGGAACTGAGAGAAAGAAGACGAGCTGCTCGACTAAGTGGTATGTTCTGAGCTGTCAGCGGAGAGATGGCGTGGAATGACATTTGTAGAGAAATAAGTTTGAGTGGAGTCTTTAAAAGTAGGAAAGATCACAATATGAAGATAAAGTTGGAATTCAAGAGGACAAATTGGGGCAAATATTCATTTATAGGAAGGGGAGTTAGGGATTGGAATAACTTACCAAAGGAGATGTTCAATAAATTTCCAATTTCTTTGAAATCATTTAAGAAAAGGCTAGGAAAACAACAGATTGGGAATCTGCCACCTGGGTGACTGCCCTAAATGCAGATCAGTATTGATTGATTGATTGATTGATTGATTGATTGATTAAGTCTTGAATCCTGCATCCTCATGATATGTCCAAAGAATCCCAGTCTCCTCTTACGCATAGTATCTGTAATAATAATAATAATAATAATAATAATAATAATAATAATAATAATAATAATAATAATAATAATAACAACAACAAGCAGGTTTCCAAAAAGGCCGATCAAGTGCAGAACAAATACTTAACCTAATACCATAAAAAGACACCATATGCTGAGAGGTCGAACCTATGTATCTACATTTGTAGACTTCAGGAAAGCATACGACTCCATCGACCGTGATGTGTTGCTTAACACCCTTGCAGAAATGGGAGTCGATGAGAAACTGCTGGCGATAATAAGGGCAACACCAACTAATACCAAATCCAAAGTAAAATTCCAAGGCGTTCGACAGGGAGATGGGCTGTCACCTCTTTTGTTCAACTGCATACTTGAGAAGGTAATACAGGAGTGGCGAAAGATGTTAAAAGAAAGAAACCTTTACAAATCCGTAAGGACTGGGACAAAGAAAATCGGAGTGGAAATAGATTGCTTAGCGTTCGCCGATGATATAACCCTTATGACAGAAAATTTTGAAAGTGCAACAGAACAGATCAATGTATTGAAGGAAGTAGCAGAACAAACAGGTTTACACATTTCCTTTCAAAAGACAGAAGTAATGTCGAATATCAAAGATGATACGGCACAACTAAACACCAAATATGGAACGATAAACCGTGTTAGTAAATTTAAATACCTTGGTGAATGGATTCAGCAAAATGGACTTGACAAAGAGGCCATAGCAGCAATAATCAAGAAAATGGAAGTCACTTTCCAAACCACCCGCAACATATACAACAAAAAGTGCTTTTCCCTGAACACAAAAATTCGTCACTACAACAATGTCATCAAACCAGTATCGCTGTATGCATCTGAATGCCTTATCCTATCTGAGATATGTTTGCTTGCAGATTTAGAGAGGAAAGAAAGAAAGAAAGAAAGAAAGAAAGATCCTACACACCATACTTGGCCCAAACTACAAAAATGGCATCTACATTAGAAAATCCAGGCAAGAAGTATACTCTAAGATAGAGAAGATCAGGGACACAATTCGTAAAGGCAGAGTTCGCTTCTACGGTCATATACGACGGATGATAGATTCTCGATGGACGAAACGTATCTTCAGTATATTTGACTCGAAACCAAAAACAGCAATGCCATGGTACGTTAATGTCAAGAAAGATCTTAAAGAACTGGGCCTACAAGCAGAAGATGCACAAGACCGAAATCTTTTCGGAGCATCCTTCAAGACTTTTGGGACTTTCCGGGATGAAAAACGGGCAACTGGTGCTAAATGGACAGAAGGACGTCGTGCTAAACATAGTGAGCTAATGCCAGATTGTAAAGTGAGGCTTATCATGGTCCCTAGTTGTTTGATTAGCGAAGCTGAATGAGAATAATAATAATAATAATAATAATAATAATAATAATAATAATAATAGTAATAATCATAATAATAATCTGCCACTGCCCATTTTTTTTTTTTTTTTTGTTCAAACTATTAGAGTAATTCATTTGTATTCCTGCCAGGCTGAGTGGCTCAGACGGTTGAGGCGCTGGCCTTCTGACCCCAACGTGCCAGGTTCGATCCTGGCTCAGTCCGGTGTTATTTGAAGGTGCTCAAATACGTCAGCCTCGTGTCGGTAGATTTACTGGCACGTAAAAAGAACTCCTGCGGGACTAAATTCCGGCACCTCGGCATCTCCGAATACCGTAAAAGAGTAGTTAGTGGGACGTAAAGCAAATAGCATTATTATTATTATTATTATTATTATTATTATTATTATTATTATTATTATTTGTATTCCCTTATTTTTATGCCAGAAACTTTATTTCCAACTGCATGTCTGTTGGTTTCTCCCTTGATTACATTCCATATGGTTCACGACTTATTGCACGACTCTCTAACTTTGTTATTGTGCATTATCTTAGCCGCCCTAAGAATTCTTCGATAGACTGATTTGTAGTTTTTAACATACTTACAAAAATTCAGGTCACAACTCTGCTGTGCTAATCTACTTAGTAATTTACATTTTTGACTTGAAATCCGCATACCCTTCGTGATCCATGGCTTTTTTGAAGTTTCATTAATTACTGCCTTTTTTTTTTTTTTTGAAAATGTAATTCAAATTGCATTAAAAAAATGCTCAAAAAGGTTCTATACTTTTGGTCAATGCTATGACCAAATGTTATTGGAGCCCAAGTTCGGAAGTTTTAGACTTTCAATGAAAATGCCAATGCAGCTGCAGAGAAAAAAAGAGTTAATTGTGCTTGCTTCATTTTGGTTGAATGCTTGTTAACATTCCCAAATTCTAGTTGCAAAATTTGAGCATGATGATCTGATAATCCAAAATTTATATTGGACGCTTGAATTTAGAACAATGGAAATTAATACAAAATAATGTCTATCATTGTAGCTGAGGTGGAAGTTACCCGGGTGGGTGTAAAAATTAAGTGTTTTAGATTACAGCTTTGAAGAACATGCAGTAGTTGTGATGTTGATGGAAGGTTTTCTTAAGCGAAATCTATGTTAAAATCACCACAAAGTATTACTTCTGCGCCGCTATTCCTACCGAAAATGTTATGGACTTGATCGAATTTTCCTAACAAAATCTCCACATCAACATCCGGTGAATAGTACATAGTTAACAGAATTACCCTTTTACGATGGGGAAGCTTAAATTCCACTGAAATTACTTCAAATTCTAATTCAGAATTATGCACTTCAAGATGCTTCCTTTCTTTACTTTCAATTCCTGACTTATCAAAAATACAAACTCCCCAATGGTCTTTATTAACCCGACTGTAATTACTTGCCAGATAATAACTTTCAATACTGTATTAATGAGTTCAAGTCCATCATTATTACACCAATGTTCATCCAAACAGATAAACATAACATCCTGTATTGAATTTAAAATTGCTTGCAATTCTAAAATTTTATTTTTAAGACACTGAATGTTCTGACGAAAAATTTTAACTGCCTATTCCCACCCTCAAAGTCATTATTTAATTCTGGACCCACATTCTGGATTGAAATGTTATTGGGTCCAGAATCTAACACATGTTTCCTGGACTAGACAGTTCTAGGACAGTCTTTCCCTGATCTTTACTTGTAATGATGTTACTTATTAACTTGCTTACATATTACTTCCCCAGACTATTCAAATGCATGCCATGCCTTGTATGAGAAGTTCAGTTTAATTTACTGATGTCTAACAGTGTAACATTTTTGAAATGGCTACATATTTGTCTGAATCTCTCATTTGTGTCCTTGACAGCTTTATTCACAATTGACCAGTCAGTTAAATCATATCTATGGGGCACGTTTGTCACTATCACATTTGTATGGGTCAGCTTACCTAGAGTCCTTTTCAGAATACTTGCGACCTGATGTCCTTCATTTCTCACTACGTTGTTGATTCCGCTGAAAATAACTATGCTATATGATCAAAAGTATCCAGACACCTGGCTGAACATGACGTACAAGTTCGTGGCGCCCTCCATTGGTAATGCTGGAATTCAATATGGTGTTGGCCCACCCTTAGCCTTGATGACAGCTTCCACTCTCGCAGGCATACATTCAATCAGGTGCTGGAAGGTTGCTTGGCGAATGGCAGCCCATTCTTCATGGAGCGCTGCACTGAGGAGAGTTAGCGATGTCAGTCGGTGAGGCCTGACACGAAGTCAGCATTCCAAAACATCCCAAAGGTGTTCTATAGGACTCAGGTCGAGACTCTGTGCAGGCCAGTCCATTACAGGGATGTTATTGTCGTGCAACCACTCCACCGTCCGGCTCCATGGCTAAATGGTTAGCGTGCTGGTCTTTGGCCACAGGGGTCCCGGGTTCGATCCCCGGCAGGGTCGTGAATTTTAACCATAATTGGTTAATTTCGCTGGCACGGGGGCTAGGTGTATGTGTCGTCTTCATCATCATTTCATCCTCATCCCAACATGCAAGTCGCCTACGAGAGTCAAATCAAAAGACCTGCACCTGGCGCGCCGAACATGTCCTCGGACACTCCCGGCACTAAAAGCCATATGCCATTTCATTTAACCACTCCACCACAGGCTCGATCGTGTTGAAAGATGCAATCGCCATCCCCGAAGGGCTCTTCAACAGTGGAAAGCAAGAAGGTGCTTGAAACATCAATGTAGGCCTGTGCTGTGATAGTGCCACGCAAAGCAACAAGGGGTGCAAGCCCCCCTCCATGAAAAGCATGACCACACCATAACACCACCACCTCCGAATTTTACTTTTGGCATCACACACGCTGGCAGATGACGTTCATCGGGCATTCACCATACCCACACCCTGCCATCGGATCGCCACATTGTGTACCATGATTCGTCACTCCACACAACGTTTTTCCACTGTTCAATCGTCCAAAGTTTACGCTCCTTACACCAAGCGAGACGTTGTTTGGCATTGACCTGCGAGATGTGTGGCTTATGGGCAGCCGCTCGACCATGAAATCCAAGTTTTCTCACCTCCTGCCGAACTGTCATAGTACTTGGAGTGGATTCTGATGCAGTTTGGAATTCCTGTGTGATGGTCTGGATAGATGTCTGCCTATTACACCTGACGACCCTCTTCAACTGTCGGCGGTCTCTGTCAATCAACAGATGAGGTCGGCCTGTATGCTTTCATGCTGTATGCGTCCCTTCACGTTTCCACTTCACTATCACATCAGAAACAGTGGACCTACGGATGTTTAGGAGTGTGGAAATCTCGCAAACAGACTTCTGACACAAGTGAGACCCAATCACCTGACCACGTTCGAAGTCCGTGAGTTCCGCGGAGTGCCCCGTTCTGCTCTCTCACGATGTCGAGTGACTACTGAGGTCGCAGCTATGGAGTACCCGGCAGTAGGTGGCAGCACAATGCACCTAAGATGAAAAACACATGTTTTTGGGGGTGTCCGTATACTTTTGATCACATAGTGTATGACGTGACGTCGTTTGACGAGAGTTTATCAGCACTCCTTAAGAGCGGTTTCACTACTTCTGAAAAGGGGACACCTGGTTGAATAAAACCTGTCACTTCACTGTCCGCTCGCAGTTCTGCTAGATTTGCTGAAAGGCCACGACCGTGACTATCACCAAACAGTTTCACTTTGTTCTCCTTCCTTACTTTGCGTAAAGTGCTGAATCTGTTTGTTACTGCAGGATGATTTCCAGATGAATTAGGCCTAGTTGGCGACACTTTCCTTTGCCGCGACGTAACCTCACTCCACGACACACCAATACCATCGCAATTTATTAGTTTATCCACCTCTTCAATCACATTTGCCTTTTCAGACTAATTTTTTAATTACAAGGTTAGCTTCTACCAAATCCTTATGCAGCACTTCTATTATTTTGTGTAGTGATTCAACAGTTTCATGGACAGATGAAGGAGTCATTTTACATAGCTTTATATTCTTTAAACCCATGTAGTCCAAAATAACAGAAGGGCTTAATGATTTACTTTCTTACTTATTATATAATGTATGTCTTAACCTTACTGGTTTTGGTATCTGTATTTTCATTTTTTTTTTTTTTTTTTTAAGTTTCTTGTTTAGTTTAATACTTTAATATTATAAAAATGTAGTTACTGTTTTCATAAATCTGCATTGTATTATAAGAAGACGCTGCATAAAGGGACTTTTCAGTCTCAGTGGCATGTAAATCATGATCAATAAATTCAAAATTCAATTCAATTCTCTCTCTCTCTCTCTCTCTATATATATATTTCTTTTTCCAGAGAGGAGTGATTACTTTCACTACTGAGAATACCTTGACTGGTGTTCTCACCATCTGTAACATTTTCTGTACATCTTACAGCATATTCCACTTTGTTTTCTAACAAAATCTGGGAGCACACATTAGAAGCTTGCACTGCCGAGTAGGTTCTGCAACCATCAGGAAAGATAGGCAAGACCATGAGGGGAGCTCTGGCCTTGGGAGACTTGACTGTTAGGCATGTGGGGAAAGTGTAGCAGAAAGGGAACCTTACCCAGGAATTAGGTTAAGACAAATGTTGAGGAAAGTAGAAGAGGAGGAGGACGGTAAGAAGAAGGTGGTAGTTTTTCAAGTTGGAACCAACAATGTAAGACAAACAGGAGAGGAGGAGGACGGTAAGAAGAAGGTGGTAGTTTTTCATGTTGGAACCAACAATGTAAGACAAACAGGTACAGATACCAACATAGCTGAGGATGTGTGGGATCTGGTTAATGCAGCACAGTAGAAGTTTAAGGAAGCTGAGATTGTTATCAGTGGAATAATGTATGGGAGGGATACTGACTGGAAGGTAGATTTGTAGATCCTAATGGATGGGCAGGAAGTAGGGATCTGTGCTCAGATGGCCTTCACTAAGAATCAGAGTGATGTGCTTAAATTAGGAGATTTGTTCAGGAGGGTTATAGGGAGGTACATTCAGGGAAATGAAGTGGACTAGGGAGTGATGATAAGAGGACAGGGAGCTGAGAGTCAAGTAATTATGACATTAAAATGTTAGTGTTAAACAGTTAGAGGTACTGTAAAGAAAGGAATAGATTTAAATAATTTAATAGATATATATTTACTAGATATTGTAATAGGAGTTTGAATCATGGCTGTTTATCGCAGGAACAGGATAGGAACTAAAAGAGGGAGAAAGAAGAAGGAAGAAGAATTGGTAAGGACGGAAAAATTAAATGAGAAACATGAAATTCTAGGAGTCAGACTAATCTCTAAAGATAATAGGCAACTTGATGTTTTTGGGGTGTACAGATGTGGTAAGGATTGTGCTGATGCTGATTTCTTTGATAAGCTAATCAGCTATGTAATAAATGACACAGAATGGAATGTGATGGTAGCAGGCGATCTCAATTTACCAGATGTCAATTGGGAAGGTAATGTGAATGACAGAAAGTATAACCAACAAAGGGTAAATAAGTTAATCTGGGAAGGACAGCTGAATCAGGAAGTGATGGAACAAACTAGAGGGAAGATTATTCTGGACATGGTGCTGTTAAAAACCAGATGAGCTTTATAAAGAAAATGAAGTGATGGATGGTGTAAGGATCACAAAGCTGTTTTTGTTGTAATTAACAATAACTGCAATAAAAAGGAAGGTTGCAAATGTAGGACTATTTGGCAGTACCATATGGTTGATAGGACAGGCATGAAGGAGTTATTTAAAAGTAATTGCAATTGGTGAAAAATGGTTAAATTAAAATATAAAAAGTTTATGGGACAGGTTTAAAGAAATTGTTCAGGAATGTGAAAATACCCTTAAAGGCAGTAAGGAATGGTGAAGACCAGCTATATTATAACGGAGAAATAAAAGGTACTAAGAAGGAGGTGGAGGCCGGAAAGAAATAGATTTAGGGAAGATTGTGGAAGTACGGAGAATTTGAAGGAACATAGCTAGGAAATTGAACATAGCAAATTTGGCTAAGGATAACATGATGACAAGCATAATTGTCAGTCATCCAAATTTTAGTGAAAAATGGAATCATATTTATATGTACTTTAAGGCAGGAACAGGTTCCAAGAAGGGCATTTCAGGAACCATTAATGAATGAGGGCGTGTATATGTGAGGTTTTACAGAAGGCAGAAGTGTTCATTGACCAATATGTAAAGATTACTGGTTACAAGGATAACGTCCAGGCAAAGGAGGTGACTATTAGTAACAAAGTATTGAAATTTACCTATGATAAAGATATTTACAATAAGATACAAAAGTTGAAAACTATAAAAGCAGCAGGAATTTATAGGATTTCTGGGGATATACTAAATGCAAAGGGTTGGGATATGTTTACTACCACGTCTTCAGTACTTATTTGATTA